>NC_059477.1:23036878-23337949 GCF_018139145.2 Gymnogyps californianus | reverse complement strand
TTTCATTCAAACTGGGGGGCAGGGGAATGGGGTGTGATAGATCATGAAACACTGGTAATTTTCTCAACATGGAAAACATTCAGACTCCCTAACATTGCTTGCTTTCTGTGTAGTAGACTAAAGCCTGAATTTTGTGACGCAAGGAAGACCAGAGTTTTGGGAGGCCGGCGGAGGGACAGGACACAACAACCAGCTTCCCAGCCCCGCATTACCTGCCCTCAGGGCGCCGTACGCCCGGTAGAAAAGGAACACCGGATCGCTGCCCAGACGCCCCAGTGCCTCATCCGCCGCTGCCCGGACGTGGTGGAAGTAGCCTTCTTGGCAGTAATAATTGAGCAGGGCCTGCGGGAGAGGCGGCCTCGGTTCACTCGTGCAAACGCTTCACCCCGGGACGCCAGGAGACCGCGCCGACCGTCCCGAACCGGCCCCGTCTGGCCGCCCGCCCTCCTGCCCCAGGCTCCACCGCCCTCTCCTGCGGGCGGGCGGGCGCTCTCCCACCAGTCCCAGTCCCAGTCCCAGTCCCAGCCCCAGCCCCAGCCCCAGCCCCACGGCCGCGGATATGCCCAGGGCGGGACGGCGCCCGGCGGCAGCGCCCACCTGTTGCACCTCAGCGTCCATCGTTGCTACCCAGCGCCGCTGAGGAGGGCCTCCGGAAGGGCGAGGGAGAGTCTGGCAGCACGCTGCCATTGGCTGGCTAGCAAGAGCGGCCACTGCCATTGGCTTGGAGGGAAAGGAGGCGGGAGAGACACGGGAAGAAAAACTTGTGGAAAACGCCGGAACGTGTCTGGCGGCCTATTGGGCCCTCGGGAGATGAGGGCGGGACCACCCGGACGGGAGGTCCCGTACCATTGGGTGCGAGGCGGAGGGGAAGGGGTTTGAACACACCTTGGCGGGCGGTGCTGGTTGGGGGTGCGGCGCCCCCTGTCGGCGGGGACGGGCGGTCTCGCCGGCTCTCAGGAGTGCTTACAGCAGTTAGTCTGTCACTGCCTGAATGCTGAATGGAAAGCTTTGAGAATTTGTTTATTTTCTTGCTTTTTTTGGCTGGACATACGACTAAGTGGCCCGCACTCCATATGTTTCATAATGTGTCTCAATACTGAGCACTTCAAGTTATGTGAAGCTTCTCTGTAGAAAGGAAATGGCAATGAGGTAAAATCAAATACAGAAAGTTCTCTTTTTTTTTCTCTTTCTTTCCTCCTAGGGAATTACAGAGTTGCAAAGACTAGTAAAATTCAGGTTTTCCCCTGGAGGTGAAAGCATCCTCAGTCATTGTTTCTAGACACAAGAAACAAACAGCCGTTGCTGAATAATGTTCCTTTAGAACGGTTGCGTTGTCCGTCCAACATGAAAACCATCAATAATGCCATTTAGGACAAGGAGGCAAACCCATCTTGCACTGAATTAGTAGGTGAAGCTGATTCTTCTAGTGGAGAGCGCTCAGAGTAAGCTTTCCTAACAAATTCATCACACATGGCACTACTCCACTACACGCTTCTCATCGCCAGTGTCAGGAAGGTGCCAAAGAAGTAATATGTAACCATATTTGGTTTTCCTTGTTGGCCAAGATGATTCTCAAAATTTCCTGTTATGTTTAGGTGATGCCCTACTTGTTCTGAAGTAACATTTTGGCTTCTGTAACATTGAAAACCTAAAGCAGTCATGGGAAACAAGTATTTTTGCATGGCCATGGCCTGTGATCTGCAGTGACAGTGGCATAGTTCTCATTTATCTTAAAACTATTTCCTTGAGAAAAGCAAAGTTTAAAAAGCTGTGTGTAGAATATTAAAAAATATTATTCAATTTACTACCTTATTTTTGAAGCAGTCTATTATACCTGTCAGTTTGTGGATAATTTACATACTTTTTAAGGTAACCCTTTAAGACATATTTTGTCTACCTATTAATCTGAAAATACTTCTCTTTTCACTTTGATACTTGCACTTTTCTATCAAAGTTTTAGACTTGTTTTTCATAATGCATTTCAGAACAATTTGAACGAGAAACATTTTCCTCCCTCGAAAGATTTGTGATGAATTTCAGGGAAGATGCTATGAAATTTTATTTATGAATTAGCAACTGAGCAAGCATACAGAATACAATTGCTCATAAACTGGTTTTATACTAAGTTCAGTATTCACCTCTGAGTGTTTTCATTGTAAGTTGTAGGGGAATGCAATATAAAATTATGTGAGCGTATAAAATGAACATTTTCAGAAATGCACTGAAGAAATTGATAAAGAATAATCAACAGGCCCACTTTCCAGCTGCATTTGCATTTTTCCATATCAGTATCCACAAATGATAGCTTCTAGGAATGTGGTGCTTCCAGAGAGATTCTTAAAAATTCCTGAGGAAAAGACCAATGGTTATTCACTCTGACGCCAATTCACCTTTTTCAGAAATGCACTTGAATGCGAGATGTTCTGTAGCCTATTTGTGAATAGTAACTAGCAAGAATAAACTGGTTCTCATAATCCAATGATTATGATCCAAGCTGGGGAATGTTATGTATCTAGTACTATTTTCAATTCTCATTTTCTCTTTGTAAACTCATAAATTCTCAGTTCTCATTCCTGTAAATGCTCTGAGCCTCCTGGGACACAAAGACACCTCTGGTATTTGATGGTTGAGTACCCCACTGAATGGAGTTGCTGCATGAACTCAGGAAGTTACGCAGGGCAGTACTATTGATACATACAGAATCATCATGCTCAGTGTCTAACACGCATTGAATTAGAAATTCCTAGTTGGTGACTAGCAAGCAAGTCCCAAGGATTTGCTTATGTGGAAAAACAGTATAGCTGGCTGTAAAGGTTTTTAATATCCTCTCGTTCTGTGCTTTTAGAAGCATACTTTTTTTATATTAATGTCAGATAATAAAGACAAAAGGAACATACAATAAAAAATGTAATCTTTATTATTTCGGCGCATTAATAATGTTCTTTAGCATCAGTTATGGTAATAGTAGCATTTTCCTGCATGCAGTTCACTAATACAGTATTAGTCAATAATTTTAATAAAAGTAATCTATATTTAATTTTCCTGTGTAAGAAACATAAAATGTCCTGATGTGTTGGATTATACAATTTTGCTACTTTCTCTTTGTGAAAAAATATTGTGGACCCAAGATAACATTTAAAACTCTTCTAGTGCAGCATGAATCAAAAAAAATCTGTGAGTAAATATGAGAAAAGATTAAGGATTCTGTGAAAGAAAGGTTGTATCTGAAAGCTTATGATGCAGGCACTGCTTAGACATTCAATTTGAACTTTACACCATTTCCCAACTGAAAAAAACCTTAGATTTTTAGAAGCAAATTATGAACTTATTTCGCAGAAAGTATTGACATGTTTGCAAATATTGTAAAAAATAAGAACCTACAGCTATCCATTCTCTTAGTTATATCCTGTTCTCTGGAGTTCTTCTGTGGAAAAGTGCTATGGACAGAAAGTAACAAAAATGGGGTGACATCAACCTGAAGATAAAATTCAGTCCTTGTTTTATGTACATAATGCTGAAAAATAAAATAAAATGATTTTTACAGTATTTATATTTGCTTATAAAATTCTAACATTATTTTCAACAGGTTTAGTAGTTTTCAACATGTCTGTACAGTTTGGATATACACTATATGCTTTTCACTGAAAATTCAAAAATGTAAAACAAATAATCTCCTAAATAGCTGCAAAATATTGCTTAATGATATGGAGGAATGAGGTCTTGTTGAGTAGTTTATTTCATTTAGCTCTGATGTATGGCTTCCCATATTTAAGAATCCTGGACAGTCAAAGGAACAGCAGCATAGGCAATATAAACATGCATTGATAGCATCCAAACTATCTATAATGGTAGATAATACGTAATTTTACCTGTTGAACGCTTGCACACTACACTTATTGTGGTACATATTTGATGCAATAAATGTGCTAAGGTCATTATCTGTTTGCTCAAACATGCACCACAGGTTAAAAATTACTATTTACATAGCAGAGGGCTTTTCATTAACACGTACAGCAACATCAACCTTACTGAGAGCTGAAGATGGCTAAACAATACTGCAGGATAAAGCAGAACTTTATAAAGGGCTCTTTTTGATCAATTTGGAGGGCTGAGGCAGATTGATTTAGTATTTGTATGCAGAAAGACATTTGACAAAGACAAAATCTGTGACTCCAGACCCAGAAAGAAGTTTGCACTTTCTGGAACTTAACGGTCTGTGCAAAAAATAATCCATCTCTACTGTTCTTGTGAGTTATAGGGGACTTTACAGGCATACCAAGACTCATTTGGATGTGATACAACACAACATGAATACATTAATTAAGCACCTCAAAATCTGTTACTCCTTTCCAGAAACACTGTGCTAAAAAAATCTGTTGTTCTTTGTGACTTAATGTTATTTTCATGCATGATCTATAAGTGCAGCATGCCTTCATGCAAGTCATTTCTGTGTGTATATTAGTCATATAATAGAACACCTGGCCCTTGTACCTGTAAAGGTGTACTTAATCCCCTTCCCCAACAGAAGCCCCATTTACAAAAATAGTCACATATAATAAACAACATATGAATAAAAATAAGATGAATCCACCAACACAGATTTTGTAAAAATATGATGTGTGTGGCAGTTGAAATGCAAACAGTGGATACAGTTACCGTATTGTTTTATGCTAAACACACAAATACTTGGTTTGCACCCCTTTAACTGGTCCCTACAGTCTGAGTAGCCATTTTTTCTCTCCTCTTCAGCAGTGTCAGCTGGTAGTGAGAACAGTAACCTCCTGTGAAGGTTGTTTCCCCGTATCACAGTCACAGTCACTGACGAGGCGTCACTGTCTTTTAATAGGCACTAACCTTTAATGTACAGTATATTTGTAAAAATTGTCAGTTTGGCATAGACCTCCAGCAGGAGTCCTGTTGACACGAACACATGATCCTTACAGGCTATGAGCTCTTTTGCACATAGATGATTTTGCTTGCTATTTGCTTTTATTTCTGAACATCTTTGTCTTCCTTTTCATGCTTTTCTTTGACTGGCCTTGTTACACAATCATAAGAAGGTGGACAAACTGCTGTTGATGCAGTTATATCGGTTTTCTCTGTAAATGAGTTTTCATTTAACTTGTCAATAAGGATTTCATCTTTCATGCCCTGACCAGCCCCTCCTTCAGTTTTGTTTTTGTTATAGATAAAGGAAGCCTGTTTTACTGTTCGTTTTAAAAGGTGACGTCTATAAGCCCGTTGAATAATGACAGCAGATACTTCCTCCTGTTTTCTTTTTAATGTGGTTGTAATTGGTTCATAGGAAGCTTTTGAAGGATTGGATGCCATAAACCGATCTTCCATCTGTATTCTGAGGGCATCCATCTCCCCACTTTCCCCCAAAACACGCTTTGTGAAAGCAAACAAGATGTCAAGGCAGTGAATTCTGTCACCGCTTACCATGGGTAGATCCATTGCAATAAGCTGGACTTTGTTTGGTTTGGGTAGATGAAGAGGAGGCTCAAGTGCTGCTGCAAAATCAGACAATTTCTCGAATTCCATGAATTGTGTTGCATCGGGATCAAACTTCTCCCAGACTTCATAGAACATCTCAAAGTCATCCTCGCTCAAGGGTTCAGCACTTTCTTCAGTAGCAACACCAAAGTTCTCCAAAATCACAGCAATGTACATGTTCACCACTACCAGAAATGATATGATAATGTAGCTGACAAAGAAGAAAATCCCAACGGAAGGGTTGCCGCAGTCACCTTTAACGGAGCTCCCCGGATGAGCTTTATGGGGGTCACAGTCTGGCTCCCCACTGTTAAGAATTGGGGCCAGCAAACCATCCCAGCCAGCAGATGTGGTAATTTGAAACAGGCAGATCATGCTGTTGCCAAACGTTTCAAAGTTGAACATGTCATCTATACCAGCTTCCCTCTTAACATAGGCAAAGTTGGACATGCCAAATATCGCATAGATAAACATGACCAGGAACAGCAGCAGACCAATGTTGAACAAAGCAGGAAGAGACATCATCAAAGCAAAAAGCAGAGTGCGGATTCCCTTAGCGCCTTTAATGAGACGCAGGATTCGACCGATTCTGGCAAGTCGGATGACTCTGAATAGTGTGGGGGATACAAAATATTTCTCAATCATCTCAGCTAAGAACATACCTAAAACAGAAAAAAATAAAACCAAGATACATTACCACTTAATCTCCATATCATAGTAGAAATTTAGAAAAATAGTTTTAAAATTGGTGGTTCTATGTAGCAATTAAAGATATTCTGTAGATTCCACTTGCATAATTTCTGTTATAGCAGTTATGCTTAATATTTGCAGGTGCAATATATCTTGAATGATTATAACAGGTTTGATGGTTGGATAAGGTAAATTATTAGATAAAATGAAAAGTTGCATGCCTTGGTTATAAACCTTGCAATGGCAAAAGCCAGCCATATAGCTTTATTCGAATAAAAGTTCACCTTATATTCATTCTACCCTCTTTTTAGTTTAATAAACAAGACTTACCTACTATTGAGAGAATGACAACTACAAAATCAAAAATGTTCCAGCCTATAGTGAAATAGTAATGGCGAAGTGAAATTAATTTCAGGACACATTCTCCAGTGAAAAGGACAATGAACACCAGGTTTATCCAGTATAAAATATTTTCCATTTCTTCACTCTGGTCATCAGTTTCTACCATCATGGTAACCATGTTAAGACAAATAAGAATCATGATGCTGATGTCGAATACTTGCTGTGTCACAAAATCAAAGACCATGCCTTGGAATTTGTTCTGAGGAGAAAAGGAAAAAAGAAACATCCGATACAAACTGTAATTGTTTTTCTCTTCCTGTTAGAAGAAAGTAGAAAAATACATGCAGTAAGGCCTATGAGACTTCAATAAAAATGTAACTAGTGATCTTAAGTAGAGTAGTCGAATTAAAGTGAATACAACAGGTTAGTTCCACCTCCTTTGTTTGTATATTCATACATAAAATGGTTGCAAAGGAAAAAGAATTTTTTTTACTGTGTTTTCATTTTCCATTTTTGCTGACTGATACACTAGTTAATGATAATTTTCACATGGGCATATTTCTGCTCTCTATATATCAATAAAAACTGAGCTGTTCATAAATAGCTGTTGGTCTGATGTATATAAATAATTTTACCCCTGGTCTTGGTATAGGTTTTTGTGGTTTTTTGGATCCCAGCTTTTTCATTGCATTGTAGTATTTCTTCTGCTCTTCTGTCATAAATATGTCTTGACCTCCAAAGTAAAAACATGAAATCAAAACTGGTTATAATCACATTTATATGCAGTGTTGAAAAAACTCTTAAAGAGAAATGTGATTGATTGATTGATTGATTTCATGAAAATCAAGAAGACTGAATTGGGAAAAGCCCTTAGCTATCAAATGCAGCTGTCTGCAACCTAAGCATTTAGTCCAGAAGTTGTCTGGACATCCAGTACTGCATCTCACAAAAAACAGTAATGCAGCATTTTTCTACAGTTATTTTCCTTGAACTCCAAGAAATCCTTTTCGGTACCTCTTTTCTTTTATAGGAAGAGATAGAGTAAACAGCATTCGAGATAAGCTCAAATAGTCTGGGCTGCTGAGTACCATCACTTCTGAACTGCGAGTTTAGTGAAACAAAGGAAGCAGACGAAGTCAGGTTTTCAATACATGAATGTGTTAGTGCATTAGGTATCTCTAGTTTAGCAATCACAACATTAGCATTGGGACTCAAAGTCTTCAGTGTTTTTGAGAAGGTGGTTTATTAGACTTCAGACAAACTGAGCTGAAGATTGAAGCACTCTTGATACTGTTAACAGCAAAATGCTCTCTTTTAAGTCTTTTATATTGATTAGCTTCCATGTTCAATGAAGTTCTGATTAGCAAAAGCCAGAACTGGCCTTTGGAGTCCGACAGTGAAGATAAAGAGAGAATTATGGGTCTTTCATGGCAACCTAACCAAAATCCACTGCCCATAGTAACTTTCTTGTAGAGACAGCTTGAATGAAAACCCATCAGACTCCACATACGTCTTGAAGTAAATTTTTCCTGGATAAAAGATACTTGCAGACATCTAATTCCAGGAATGCCTATGAACACATAGGACTGGATGCAGCCCTTTTGTGGATGAGTGTTTGGGAAGCTTGAAGACATGGGAATGCATCCACCGTACACTGGACAGGCTCCCTAACCATATACCTCTAGGCCTCTAGCATGTACAGGTTCCAAAAATCTTACTTAGGATCTCTCTTTAGTAACATAAATCCAAAGAAAGTGATGAAGTCCAGTAAGGTAAAATTAAACTGGTAGTTCATAGCTGCTTTTGTCCTTTAGCTTTCATTACCTTGTCTATTTATAGAAAATAATTTTAAAGATGAGCATCTGATGCTCAGACCATCTATACCAGTGAGATTATGTACATCTGCACTATGAAACAATAAAAAAAGGCCCTGAGACAGTTACAAACCACTCCTGTTCTGTATAGTTTCAGATCGTTCAGTGCTACAAAATAGAACTTGAATACTTGGGACCATTAAAACAGCATCTGTAGTGGTGTGATGAAATAATGCTTTATTTTTCATAACCAGGTAGCTATTTTTCTTGTGCTGATAGAATCACTACAAATCAAGAAGAAAAAAATCAAGAAATTATGAGTGCTTTAATGTAGAGGCCTAAATCAGGGGTTTGATCATGTAAGGAGAATTCATGAAGTTTAGGCATGGAAAAGCAGATGACTTGAGGAAGACTAAACTGGACATTGAAAACAGAAGGATCTGTCCCATTCACTACAATGTAAAATCTTATGACGTTAATGCATACTACATCTTGGAAAGTTTTTATATCCTAATATACTTCAGCTTTTTTGATTTTGAACAAACCTTGGGTGTACATTCCATGTATCATGCACCTGCAAAAATGCAGTATTTTAGAATATCTTTAGAAGACAAATGACACAATACTTATCTTCTTTTTTTGCTGATTGAAGTTATCAATAATGACACCAATGAACAGGTTCAGGGTGAAAAAAGACCCAAAAATGATAAAGATGACAAAATACAAATACATGTACAGGTTGTCTTCATACTTGGGTTGCTGTAATACCTAAGAAAAAAAATGTGAAATATCATTCCTAAGATTTCATGTGAAAATTTCAGCTGAACAAGCAGCAACCTTGGGCAAAATGTCCTTAGTATTTTGTGTTTGGACAATACTCCTGTCACTTATATCGATGTATTTTGTCCATTCTGTCTATTACTGACAGCATCTGACAGTTTGCATTCAGTTTTCCACAATTTGTTACAGCAGAATCTCATATTAGTTAATTTAATTTTGTTTCATTCTATTGCATGGATATTAATGGCTTTTGGAAGATATATAAATACACATTTGTTGATAGACCTCAAGAAAAAAAGATAATTTAAAATATTTGCAGTACTTACATCTCTTGAGTCAATAGCTGCATACATAATATCCATCCAGCCTTTAAATGTAGCCTGTAAACAGTACACACCTGTTTAAGCATGGAGCTTGAAGACAATTCATATAATTATTTCCAGCAACTGAGTACAGCACCAGGAATAATTAGCATAACATGAGATTTCTAAATAATTTTGTCTTTTGGCTTTTTTCACAGCTGCTCATCAGATACACTGCTGTGTATCTCCCTATTTTGTCTCTGTATGAACATTTTAAGCAGTAAGCATAATCAACTTATTTCTAATTAATTATCACAAATGATAGAATGCAGTATCATTTTAGTGGACTAAATGTTCATCAAATCATGTCAGCTGCAAAAGCTATGTACAGCTGAGAAATAGCCTTATGTACCTGAGTTGCCACCAATGAAGACTGATGTGTAGTCCCTCCCTCTCGAATCAGTCAGAAAGGTGGCAACCAAAGGGAACCAAAAATTTGATCAGCTCAGAAAAAGTATTTTCCCATCAATCAGAATTTGGATTTTTCTCTACTTCGAAAGACTTTACCCGATTTAGTAATTCTATTTTCACTTTATTGTGTTTTACAGAGGCTAGATCCCTCAGATGTGTTCTGAGATAAACTGGTAAGAAGAAGATGTGTTTTATCTGCATCAAAGAGATAATATGCCTCATAGGTGGCAGCATTTAGTGAACTTTTATAGCTATTTCCTCTGCCCAAAATTTGTAATTTTTTATATTTGACAGTGAGGTGTAGATTGCTTCATCTGAGTGTTCAAAACAGAAAGTAATTTTCTCTGTTGCAGCAATTAGTTCTCTTCTGACTAGGCAACATCTCCAAGTAGAAATCACTCGGTTTTTAATCCAGTTGTGCCCAGAATAATACAGAAGTGAGATAGTTCTCTGTCATTTAATCCCTATTATAATTTTACTAAACAAGGCTGCAGATCATTGGTTCCTTCATATTCCTTGCCATAGAGACTAGTCACAGAAGCAAGTTGGGAGAGGAACACTCTTCGTCCGTGGTTATTGCTGTATCTCCATCATCGTGAGGTTTCATTTCTAGTGGAGGTTTCAAAAAAGCTTTGCTTATGCAGCATACAAAGCAGCTGGCATCATCCTGAAGTGAACTTAAAATGAGAAGGAATTATTTTCTTAAAGGAAAAGAGGTCCCTTACACTTTTGAGACAGTAGAATACTAAAAAGAGCATGATTATCCTGAGATGCAATCCAGTATGCAACAACTTTCAGATCTTGGGGCCAACACAGAAAATAGAAGGTTCAGGCGACTTACAGTGTGATGGTGAAATCAAAGTGTAGTATCAGAGGACCAATAAATCAACAATAAATCTGAAACAAGTAGAAGTCTCAGCTGAAGAATTTAAAGTCCTTGTGGAATATTTGGACTGCAAGGGGTAGGAGAGGTAGGATCAGCTTTATTTATGTTATTCCTAATATATGTTTAACCTGTTCTCAAAGACTTTTAATGATGGACACTCCACAACCTCATAAAAAATATTTATTCCAGCACTCGTCCTTACTGTTTCCTAATATCTAAATCCTTCTGTTGCCATTTAAGACTGTCACTTGTCATAATCATTACATATCTGGAGAACAGAGTACTAATCATCCTTTGTGCAGCACCTTTTACTTATTTGCAAACTGATTGTTGCTGCCTTTCTTCTTTAGGCTGTGATCACTGTTCCTTCAATCTTTCCATGTAGATCTTGTTTTGCAGAACTCTGATCATTGTCATTATTTTCCTCTGAGCTCTCTTCCACTAGTTCATCTCTTGAAATGGCAACCAAAACTGGACTCAGTATTTCAGCTGAGTTTGTACAAGGTCTGAATAGGGCAGGATGATTACTTCACGTCTTACAGGCGCTACTTTTGTTTCTGTCTCGGTACATTATTTGCATTTTTTGGAATGTCATAACTTAGTTTGAAATCAGAACTTCAACCTGAAACACTAAATGCAAATAATGGCATACTTTTACATCAGAAAGATGATGCAAATGATGGAGTGGCTCTTCTGCAGAGTGTGTGCTGTTGCCTCAGATTCAGACACATGATGATCCTTGCATATTGCTCCAGACAAAGTGAAATTATTGGTTTTTGTAAATTTATTGGTGTAGCCTAGACTAAATAGAGTGAATGGAAAAAAAAATAGACTAATTTTAAAATATTAAGCTTCACCATCATCAGTAAAGTACTCCATTATAAACAGACAGTACCTTTCAGCTAACGCTAGGAAAAAAAGCTAAATAACTGAGCTGTTGTATGATGATGATGATTATTATTATTATTATTAAAAAGGCAACTTGAAAAGAGTCTAGGGGTGGAAAAATATGAATATAACATATTACTATCTTGCAGTTCAAAATATCTAAAGTAAAACATGTATTTTCCACGAGTTTCACAAAACCATGAGATGTTACCATTATTGAAGAAATGAAGAAAAAAACAATCCCAAAACCTAATTAAAAGTAAGTAATTTTAATAATAAAATATGCTCCCTCATCATAGTATTTGTTTTATTCTAAATCCCTCCTGAAAATCAGTAGGAATCAGTGAGTATAATCATCATTATGCAAAACCATTTATACTAATTGGGAACTTAGCTGTGAGAAAACGGATTCTTAATTCCCAAAGCAGAAGCATCAGTTCAGCAGGAGAACTTGTAATTTTTAAATATGTTGCCTGAACAACAGCAAACAATGGAACTGGAGGTTCAGTGTCAAGGCATCACATTTAGTGAAAGACTGTTACTTCTACTGCATTCAGTAGAAGCCTAGGCCTGCTTATGTTAGGCTTAAATTTATCTGCAACACATTTTCTTTAACAGAAATAAGGTATTATTTGGGCATTTGTGCATACTGAATAGAAAATAACACAGAAATATGACTAAGAGATCAAATTCTTAGTTTCCTTTTTGTATGTTCAAATATAAAAATATATTGTATATTCTCAGTGACACTAAATCAGGAGTAATTGATTGATTTCAAAGATTACAGCAGTGTAACTGAAATCAGCATCTGTTCCAAATGTTTTTTTTCCTCAAAGGGAATTTGAAAGACATATATTCAAATGCAGATTCAAATGTAGTTAGAAAAATCAACAAAACAAAAATCCCCCAATCTACTTTACTATTGTTAAAAGTATGTAGACTTTTTTCCCTGATGCTTAATTTCTAATGAAGTTATAAGTAATGCTGGAGTTTCACCACTCCATTTCTTTACCAGAAAAAAACACCAGGAAGATTCACGTTCCCTTTTGGAGATACAATAGCATCTTGCTTTTAAAATATTAACCTGCTGGAACTTTGAAGTCATACTAATCTTATAGCCCTAGAATTCAGCTTCTGATTTTTTTACCCTACACTTCACAAGATATGTTTTCGTATTTATATTAGTAACAGCAGAATAATACAACATTGTGCTTTGAGACCCACTGGTTTCCCACATTTTATCCTGGTAAGCAGGATATACGCTTACCAGCAGGATAAAAGCAGGCCTCTGGGAGATTTACTTACCAAAGAATCCAAACACTAGGTTCGAGCTAAAAAGGCATAAGGCCATAAAATTATCAGGGCAGATGCCACATGTCTTTGTGTACACCAACCTCTTCCTCTTCACTCATTGGTGCATGAAAATTGTGAAAGGAATTTCTCCAGCAGATCTGTCTCTGCTTTGACGCTTTTCTTTAGGGACAGAGAAATACTCAAACAAGTTCAGACCAAGAAATGAAAAAAGAAGTTTGCAGATCCACATAGACCAACATAAGCTATGCTGCACCATAGAAGAAAAAAATTCTTATAGACAGAATGTGTACTTATATGACCAATGGCATGAATATTTACACTCCAACTTCAAATTATGTAAGAATTTTGGAAGATAGTCTCTGATCAACAAAGTCTGTAAAACTTGGTTGTATCAATGGCACATATTGTTAGCCTGTATTTTTGGGCAGAAAGAATTATAACATTGCTATCAATGCTAAAGATTTTCCACGCACACCCCTCCCCCAAAAGAAAAAAAACACAATATGCAAACCAAAAATTAGTTCATGTTCTTTTCTTAGGTCCCTCATTCCAGAAATTCATTCACCATCACCGCCAAGGAAACTCAAGAAAGAGCTTGTCAGAGAGTTCTTTTTGCTTAAAAAGCCACTGCCACAAATTTCCAATCTATTTTTAAGCTTAGAATATTTCTTTCTGAAATTATCCCACTTCTTTTGAGTATTTCTGTGTGAAATAGCTATGTTTCTTTTCTATATTACTCTTAAAAAAGAAGGGATTTTTCTGCGATGAACAGACCCATATACTACCAGAAAAGGCTTTTCGTGATTCAAAACAAAAATTGTTCATGGGACTCATTTATGTCTTTCCCAGAATAATAATGTCCTCAGTGCCAGAGTTTGGAGTTCTGTTGGCTTGTTTTCATTTGGATTTTTTTTGTCATGAAAATGGTACTACTTCCAGTAGTATTCACTCCAGATAGAAAACCTCAGTGATGCAGAAAATAAAGATTTATGTTGTATTATCTATTACCCAGAAAAGCTGAAGGGATTTACAATGTTCTTCTTTGACTGGCTCAAAGGACATGAGTCAGAGGGTAGAATGGAGAATGGAAATAATACTGGATTGTAAGAGGCAGCTTTCTGTAGTTAGTTTCTGGCTTCCTGAAAAAGGGACCTTGTATCAGTAATTCATGCATTGATACTTATCACTGAGTTTGTCATTAGAAAAATGACATTGACGTCTATGGGGTTATTTTCTCAGGTCCATCACAACCTAAACAAAACTCTGTGCCTGAGGTTGTTAAGGTGGAGAACCAAATGACTTCAGTAGACTTTTGAACTAATCATTAAGATGTTAAAAAAAGGCCATTAATATTCACATTGGGTGCACAGAAAGCATATCCACTTGCAACTATGATTTTTCAATCAGATTGTTCAAGCTTAATACCTTATTTTGGGCCAAATACTCAAGTTTCAATAGCTTTATCTTTGTTTCTGACATAGTAATGGATACCTCTAATTGAGTAATACCTTAGTATTTACTCAATTTATTATTAATACACGCTCATTCGGAAGGGTAAGGAAATCAAGGGTTATGACATGCCTATTCACTTCTCATGTTTCTTCTGAACATGATGGCTTTAGAATCCTGTTCTAGATTCTCATCCAAAGTACTTTATATTTCAAATAGATAATCACCTTATATCTTCTTTGATTGAGAAAGTAACGTAAGAATCTCAAACATTTATGAATTGTGGCCTTTCTTGTGTTCTTGAAGGTGAAAAAACCATAGATTCTGCACATTTTAAAACATTAACTGAAAATCAAGCTGATATTTTGCTTTCTCTGCCCTAGGGCCTGTACCATTCCATAACTGCAAAATCACTACTAGTGGCTTACTTACCAAGCCCTAAAAGATGCAAGGCCAAGTGTCTGTTTTATGCAATGACAGAAATGCCCTGGTTTTTTTCTGGTATGTCAAACAAAAAATCTTTTCATGCTTTTACAAGCATTTTAGTAATACAGAAAAAGTAAGTGGTGTTGTCACTGACATTCTACTCACACAAAAAAAATCCATCCATTAGGCAAGCCTTTGATATGGGTGCAAAATCTCTATATTCTAGTGTCCTGGTTTTGGCTGGGACAGAGTTAATTTTCTTCCTAGTAGCTGGTATAGTGCCGTGTTTTGGATTTAGTAGGAAAATAATGTTGATAACTCCCTGATGTGTTTACTTGTTGCTAGGTAGTGTTTATACTAAGTCAAGGATTTTTCAGCTTCTCGTGCCCAGCCAGCAAGAAGGCTGGAGGGGCACGAGAAGTTGGGAGGGGACACAGCCAGCACAGCTGACCCAAACTGGCCAAAGGGATATTCCATACCATATGACGTCGTGCCCAGTATATAAACTGGGTGCAGTTGGCTGGGAGGGGCAGATCACTGCTCGGGAATTAACTGGGCATCGGTTGGTGAGTGGTGAGCAATTGCATTGTGCATCTCTTGTTTTGTATATTCTAATTCTTTTACTATTATTATTGTCATTTTATTATTATTACTATTATCGTTATAATTATTTTCCTTCCTTTCTGTCCTATTAAACTCTTTATCTCAGCCCATGAGGTTTGGGGTTTTTTTGATTCTCTCCCCCATCCCACTGGGTGGGGGGAGTGAGCGAGCAGCTGTGTGGTGCTTAGTTGCCGGCTGGGGTTAAACCACAACATCTACATACTGCAAAAACAACTGGCTTGTCCTCCCATGAGAGCTAGGTCCCTCCATGGTAGGTATAGATTAATTTTTCCTTTGGAAGCGTGGGAACAATTGGCAAATTTCTCCCAATCTGCCTCCCAGAACAATCCAATAATTTAAGAATCTGAGTCTTCAAGTAGGAAATATTTGTTGCTTTTCAGTGAAGATGGAATAAGCTGTGCATTAGGGGACACTGAAATATATAAGACTGCAAGTAGCTGAGGAGTGGTGATTGTGGCCACAAAGCCAGGAAAAAATGTACCTGGTGTTATCCCTGTCCCAGAATAGACTAGGTTACTACTGGAAGAAGAGTTGCAAACCACTTGGAAAGAGTTTTGTTGATGTCTTGTTTCTCCTGAACATGTGTAATAAAGCATTCTGCCCCATCCCGACCCCAAGGGGGATTCTAGGCCAGTGGATTTCAAGAATCAGACAGAAAAAAGAAATATTTAAGGTCTTTCTATCACAATCAATTTTGTTATCAAAATCAAATTGTATTCAGTAGTTTATTTCTTTAATACTGCTGGTCCCTCTCTGCTGTTTCCTGATGTGACAGTAAAGTAAATAATCTTTATGAAGACAGGCTGAGAGAGTTGGGGTTGTTCAGCCTGGAGAAGAGAAGGCTCCGGGGAGAGCTTATAGCAGCCTTCCAGTACCTAAAGGGGGCCTACGAGAAAGCCAGAGAGGGACTTTTTACAAGGGCATGTAGTGATAGGACAAGGAGTAATGGCTTTAAACTGAAAGAGGGTAGATTTAGATTAGGTGTAAGGAAGAAGTTCTTCACTGTGAGGGTGGTGAGGCACTGGAACAGGTTGTCCAGAGAGGCTGTGGCTGCCCCCTCCCTGGAAGTGTTCAAGGCCAGGTTGGATGGGGCTTTGAGCAACCTGGTCTAGTGGAAGGTGTCCCTGCCCATGGCAGGGGGTTGGAACTAGATGATCTTTAAGGTCCCTTCCAACCCAAACCATTCTATGATTCTAATCATAGTGCAATTTAAATTGGCAGATTTATGAGTCACACAGGTGAGACACTATATTAGCTGGGAGAGGCAGTTCACAATGCTCAGAACTATTGTTTTAGACCCTGTGCAGGACCGTGTCAATACCACTGCATCATGTTAATGATTTGTATTACTGAGATTTCTTATGCCAACATAAAAGCTAGAAACTTATTTAAAAACTATAAAAATGAAAACTAAGATTCTGCAGAATTAGACAGTAACCTCAAAAAACCATAGAGGTTGCTGAATGCACACAACATAGGTTAGAGTCCAGCATTTTCTTGATTAAAGGTGGGTCAGATTGTTAGCTACTCCAAAATACAAAGATAGTGTTGTGAGGACACAATTTTTGATAGTGAAGGCATAACCTTATAGTATCTTTCTGCATATATTTTCTTCCTTCTTTTCTTCCCTCAGTTTTTGCTAAATAAACTCCACTAGGTGCTTATGCACAGAAATAGCCAGGAAAATATTTCATAGATTATAGTATCTAACTATATTTTTCTTTTCCTCTTTCTCTTCCGAATGAGAAATTGCTTCTCAGATCACATAAGTCTGCACTGGTGGCAGCCACATCACTGAGAGGGGATTTCCTACCTGGAATTCTCTGTGACTTAATCACAGCAATGCAGATTTTTGTTTTTTAGCAACAGTAAAACTTAAAATATTCAGATAGCTGAATACCATTCCTAGTTACTTCTAGAAACTTTTAAAGTTAGAAGGGGCTGGAGGACTAAGGGAGCTATAGATAGGAAGAATAGCACTTGCTCTGTCAGAGGTCCTAAAAATTCTTTATTCATCTTAGTTGGCTCTACTTGCTGCTTCCTATGAAAAGAGTAATCAATTTTCAGTGCAGTGGTATTGCTAAGTCACAGATAAAAATAATCAGGTAAATATGTTTTCTGTCTTTGTTGCTAGAATTGCTTTTCACTATTACATATAAACAGTAAGAGGTATATAAAGAGTGATCACTTACTACTTGAAGTAAAGAAAGATACCCAAATCCTACATTATCAAAGTTTACTTTCACGTTTTTCCATCGGGCACTTTGATTGTTTTTTATGAGTTCCTCGCACTGACTAAAATTGTTGATTTGGTCGACTTCAAACCTTTCATCAGTTGTGGTGTTAACACAGTAGTAGAACTTCCCAGCAAACAGATTTACTCCCATGATGCTGAAAATTAGCCAGAATATAAGACAAACGAGAAGCACGTTCATGATGGATGGAATTGCTCCTAAAAGGGCATTCACAACCACCTAGTACACAAATACAGGGGGGAAAAAGAAAAGAGTGTAAGAATATTTACAGCAATAAAGTTTTGTATACTGTTTTACCAATGCTTAATAAATGCTTGTTCAGCAACTAATACTTTAAATGTTAAAGCAGTACATTAGTAACTGTAGCATTGCACTGTTCTTTTAAATACTTATCATTAGTACATGTAATGAAAGGAAAATAAGTGACAAAATTAAAATAAGTAAAAGAAAAACAAAAGAGGAGACCTGGTGGTAGTAAGATGAAGCCTGACACTGATATGTTCTATATAAAAAAGACAAATGTGTTAAATATAAATACAGACATAATAAAATTCTAAAAATGCATTAAATTATAGCTTAAAAATGTTTAAAGAAAAATGACAACCTGTAGATTTGATCAACATAGCTTTGAAATTTAAGCTGAAAACACAAATGCCATGAATCTAGAAACTAAGCTCTACATTAAAAGGATTATGCAGGAATTAAATACATATCTTTATTGCCTTATTGTTCCATGCAAGATTATAACAAAGATTAATTTCTTTGTATAGAAAAGCAAGACAGTTTTGCAATATGTGTCTACTTGAATCAACATAATTTATTTCAAGCTCCAGTCTTATTGTTTCATGTATTGAGTTTAAGTCAGTAATACCCTTCATTTATCTAAAGAAGGACATATATCAAGGACATATTTAGGGGTTTTGATTTTGCATTTTAAATTACTTTTGGCCAGTTGCCTTCGCAGCCCCATGCAGGCAAGATGTCAATAATTACTTATGCAGATAAAAAGTGTATTTTTCTGATATATACAGTAATTAATCACATGTGTCTGTCAGAGCTATCAAAACTTTTGTGATATTTGTTTGGCTAATAGCTGAGCAATCATTTCTTCTTAAGTATCCAATACCAGATCTCATTTATGAGTTATATTTTACTTTAAATTTTACTTTTTTTCTCTGTAAAACTTTTAGGACCTTGTAGAGAGGTAAAATAGAATATATAGTAGGGCTGTGATTCTCAGTAATCCAATTCCTGCAGTAAGACAGGAAAGGATTGGCATGGATTCTTGGGGTGTATTAAGGTGTCTTAGTCCATCTTTGTTCCCTGCTTTCTGCAACATAGAGGGATCTTCCCCACTGCCAACATAATTCTGAGCAAGCTCAGAGTTGCTCAATCTTACTACCTGTATTTCACAGCCTCTTGAAGGCCTTTGGAAGTGGAGTATTGTGGTTGTGTTACTCGTCACTCAGCACCCTCCTCCTCTCAAATGTTATGGCCAGGAATTAGGACCTGTTTAGAGATCTTAGGTAGAAATGTTATTTTCAGGGCATATTTTCTTCTCATTTTAAGGGCCTCCTCCATTGCTGGACAGTAGAAATGGGACCTTTCTGTAACTGAGAATTATCCTTATCTTTTATAAAACCATGAATTTTTTAAAATTTAGCTTTTCTTGGCAGCTTCTATTTTTGGTGATAACTTTAAAGGAAGCATGCTTGCTTCTTGAGATTTCTATTATAGAAAATGTGAAGTATCTAGGTGATGTATGCATAAGCTAGCCATTTAAAAAGGCTAACAAGGTCCCGGTAATATTCTGAACATAAGAAACCTTTTTCAAAGAGTGAGGGAAATGGTTTTTTACTATCCTGTGGGGAGAAGAAATCTGTTGCTACTTAGCTTGATGGAACTGACAACAATATAGGAAAGCAATGATTCTGGAATTTATTCCAAGTCTGACCTGATTATTATGCTATTGCTGCTTTGAAATTCTAGGCCAGCTAGTACTTGACTTATCTTTTTCTCCCCCACCCCCCCCACCCCCCCATAAAAATGTTCTGGATGTGTTATACTGATTGAATTCCTCTGTTTAATCTTGGTGAAAAACCTGAAAATAAAGATGTCAAGAAAAAAAGATAGGGATTTAGTCCTGCAACTTAAATAAATTAAGGTTACCTGTGCTCACACGAAGAATGGTTTTGTATGAATTGAGTGCCTGTAGCAGTTATCTTTTTAACAACCCTGAGATCCATTGGACCACAGCGCAGATCCAGAACAGGCAGCAGAATACTAACAGCTACAGTAATTATTACAACAGTTATGAATTGATAATAGTTGTAGAAAGAAAGATTTCTACAAAATGCCATCAGCGTGTCTCGTGTCTTTAGATGAGCAGGTAATGCAGTCTCACTACTGAGACTGCCAAAAGATCAGCCACATCTTCTTGAATAAGAAGTGAACAGCTTCCAGCAACTGTTCCAACAACGGTTCCAACAACTTATTTCATATAGCTCACTGAAAACCCATCAAATGGTAACAATTTTTGGTCACTACTGACCTGGCCTGGGTGCGAACTGGTGACCTAGAGATGAAAGGCTCTGTATCCTATTACCAACCCCTTGAGCTATCCAGTCCCCCTGGAAGGTTTTTTAAGAAAAGAAGAAAAGAAAATTAAAACTTTTAGAAGTTGTTTTCTGTTTGCGCTTTGTTTTTGTTTGATTTTTTTTTTTCCCCCACCAGTGTTGAGCCTTTGCCCTATCATATTTATAATGTGAAACTGCATTTTTACATGCTGGTCAGATGCTCGGCTGATTGTAAAGTCCACCTTAGGAAGAAGTCTTTAATTTCTTCAACACATACAGTTGGAGGCAATTGCTTCATCAGTGTTTTTTCCATTTACTTTTTTGGTATTTGCTTTGGGAATAGCTGAGGTATATCAGGATAACCAGGACATTAGCTTACATAATATATATCCAAGAGAGCACCCATACATACACACAAGACACCTACGCACATAAGTTACAACAAATGGACAGAAAAAAGTCAGAACCAATTGAAAAGTGAACTGAATGCAGAAAAGAGATCAATTAGCATTTCTTAATGACTTAAAAATTTAGCGAATAAAAATTGTCAATCTCATCTTGTTGAAAAGAGTCTATAGTGGGTTAAAAGAATGTTGGCAACTACAGCTCTTATTTTTGCTCGTTCTTCAAATCTAGATCAGATGTATATGACTCTAAATGTATTTTTTATTTTAAAAGGGGCTGTTCTTTTGGGCCTATTTTCTGTTATTCCTTGATATAGAATATAATGCCAATAAATTGGAAAAAGATGTTTGCAGAGTTGTTTGTTTGTTTGTTTGTTTGTTTAAATTACCCATGCATTTCCTCAAGCCTGGGATGTTGTTGGTCAGGCTGACTCTGGTAAGCAAGCTGCAAAAGCCCGAGCTGATTCTGCTTGTTCACCTTCCTATAGCTTCAGGTAGGTGGAATAGCAATAAGTGCAAGTGAGAAGCAACACCTGACACCTACAAAGACAAATGGGCTCTAGACTATTTTACATCTCAGTTGATATTCATCCAAGAACAAAAAAATCGTTGGGGGAAACCATGTCTCCTCTAGAAGAAAGCAGTATTTCATATCTATACAGAAATTTTTCATGTTTACTTTTCTGTAACATTTATCTTCCAACATCAGATATATATGTAAGATAAAAGAACTACTGCAATGCTAATTGTCTGTCTTATCTTCTGGCTGATATGACATTATGTCAATACAATTTGGTAGTCCAGCTGTTTTTTGTTGTTGCTGTTTGTATCTTTCTTTGGACAACTCTCCAAAGAAGACAGCAAAATGGAACTAAACAAAAAAAAAATCAGTTTTGTTACCAGAGCTGTGCATATGTATAGAATGAGGATTGTGCAAAATACCAGCTTATCCTTGCTGTATGAGTAGAATATAAGGAAGCTTTACTAGATTCAGCCTTGCTGTGGGACTACATATCTGAAACACATGGTGACATATAAATATATGATAGTTCCCACAGCAAAATAGCTTCAATAGATCCTGGCACCTCAGCAGCCACAGGCTTTCCAGGAACTCCTACATTGGACCTGACTAATGGATATATCAGGGCCTCCTGAAATCTGTAAACAAACCAGGAACAATCTTCAGTAATACTTATCCATTTTTTCTGTAACTTTTGCAGCTTCTGTGAAGAAGTTCCAAACTCTGTCCCTGGTGCAAAGGAGGAGGAAGTTACCATCTTTGGGATGGAAAGGAAGATTATAGGATTATGTCTGGAACATTCTTCCTACTTAAAATGACAAAGTACTTTATTTGCCTCCACTTTGGAAGTTGTCAACTTCATAATTTTAGGCTTAAACAGGAAACGTTTCCCAAAGATTTGATGTGCCAGATCTCATATCAGAGTGCTTTGAAGGAGTCCATCAAAGGCTATAGAGGTTATTTAACTGTTACCTCATATTTTTTTCTGCATGTACATTCTCACGTAAGATTCACATACACAAGCACAGAAAGCCAAATAATTTTTACTTCACCATGACCTTTATGGATGGAATCAAACCTTATCTTCTATGCATGCTATATGGCCCTAACAAGCGTAAGACATGTTCCTCCTGTACTCAATTCCTTGATGGCTGGGAAAGCCTGAGAAAGCCTTCAGGAACTCCAAGGAAGAGGAACAAATTGTGGGCTTGAATACATATGTCCAAAAAAATGAATAGTTTCTTTCTCTTTAAGTGACTATCTGTATAGTCACACAGTCATAGACTTCAGATGGTGCTTGTTACAAAAAGCCATTCATCTGTCTCTTAGCAATACAAAGACTGAAGAGCCAGTTGTTCAAAGACAGCAGCATGCAGAGGGAATTTGACAATAGCGTACATAGCATAAGCCACATTAGAGCAAAATAAGAAAATTCATTCTTGACTCAAATGAAACACTGACACTGACTTGGGCAGGATTTGAGAGTAAGCTATGAGTATTGCCTTGTCTTGAACAAGTACGAGGTAAGAACATCTGCCATAAGATCATGAATCTCCCCTGCTGACCTGGCCAAAGTCCAGATGTACACAAAGCTGCCAGAGAGAGCATTTGCATTGAAAGATGAAGAACTGAGCAAGTAGCCACTGGTTTAGACTCTTGGTCCACCACAGAGGTAAGATTGCTGGAATGAGCAGGTAGGTATGCCATGAGTGGACAGGAATGGAGGCTCAGGTGACATACATGGTCTGAGTTTAGCATGTTCTCAATAGTAAAGGACTTTGAGGACATCACACAAGGAAGGCTCAAAGATGCAGAAACCACACTGACTAGAGCAGGTGGTGGGTATCAGGTATCAGACAGGTGTATTCTCTCTTAAACTGTGGAGGAGTTGAGGCAAGGGAGGAAAAGACATAAGGAATACAGTAACTTTCTCAGTCAGGGGATCAAAAGAGCATCTGAGGAAGACCATGAAGAAAGCCCATATCTGAATCAAAAAGATTAGCACTATCTGATAGTCCAAGGCAAGGAATCATTGGAACAAACCTCTGTCTTGAGAATTATCATCCCTTGCTCTTTGCATTTATGAATCAACAGCTACAAGAGAACCAGTGCATCAGCTGATTTATTTGTATTACGGCAGCATAAGCATACCACTGGACCTTCACAGGCCAAGCACCAGCACAGTGAGATCAGCTGTCCAGCAGCTTGAATTCAATGTATGGCTCTCCTTCATGTACTTTTAACTGATAGCTTTTCCACTATCACTGAATCCTCTATCATATGTATACTATGCATTTTCTGGTTTACCCATCATGAAGCATGGGCACATCTTCCTATCAGACAAGTCAGAAATATATCAATAGGAACTTCTCTGTATGCAAATAGTGGTGTTTTCCAAAGACTGGTGCTTACAAAAATAGACAGATGCTCATAAGGTGACATGCAATCAAAAAATTTGTTATGTAAATCAAATTTAAGAGAGATATGCACCCATTCTGCTCTTTTATGTCCATATGATAGGAAGGAAGACCCCTACATCAAAGAATTTCAAAGAAAAAAAAAAGAAACGAAACCCAAACCCCCCAAACTCCTGGATTTTGCTAATTGCACAGCAAAACCAAATCCAAAATATCAATTGCCCTATTGACAAACCCTTTTGAAAGGTAATTAGAAATGCAAAGGTAAGTAGTATAGAGCAAAAGGTTCCCAAGAATTCTTTAAAGTACCTTCCCCCCAAAATACTTGAATGGCTCCTCTGTCTCCAGGGATGAAGTTAATCTCATAATTGTATCTATGAAGAATGGGGAAATTCTTGCAGAGTATCTCTTAGTAAGCTTTTCACACTTTGGGGATCATAGGTGGCTTCGAGTTTATGAGATGGCAGTTTCTGGCATTTCACTACTAAAATTGTATACGTAAAGGTAATCTGGAACCTTGTAGATATGCAGTGTGATGTAAAACATGGCACTAGATTTCTAGAAGAGAAGTACCTTAAGAAACGTGCAATTCCTTCAATTTTCTCGTTTGGTTTGTCAGGTAAAAAGAGGAAATGCGTGGACCTGCAGGGTAATCAGTGGTGATAAAGTCTTAATCAACAAACAAAATCAACAGAAAAAAATCTCAGCAAATACAATTTTCATCAATTATGAGATCATCCACCAGTGCAGTGATGAAATTTGCTACTATCCAGGTTTGTGCAAAGATTAACAAGGGTGAAGATGAGCTTAAACATTTAAATAATTCAGATGAAAACTGTGAAATCCCTAAAATAATTCAGTTGGAAGGTGCCCGGTTGATAACTATTTGAGTTCATTTTCATCATGAGAATATCTTGTGACAGACAGCACTGAGATCATGATCAGTAATATGCTATCCCTAAGTAAAGTGTAAACAATCTCTAACAAAATAGGCCTAATTCTTTTTCATAGGCAGAGGTTTTTAACTGGGTAGAAGATGGGTTTGAAGTTGTGAAACGGTGAATTATACCTGTTCAAATCAAGTCAAGATTTCTGCTGATATTTTACTCCAAATATGATGATTTATACATAAGTATAGACATGCATGCACAAGAAAACATTTTTTTCCCTTTTAAAACCTAACATCTACCATCTAAAAATCAAACCTTATGTAATCCGTTTTCATCTTAAACAATTTAGAACAAGTTATAAAGTTGAAGGGACTGGCACTTGAATGGCAAAACAGGAATTTCATCTGAATTTCTACTGTTTTAAAATTCCCCAAAGCCTGAAAATTCAAGGTACTATTTTCTTACTCAGTAAACACGACATTTGGGAGCACCTTGTTTTCCTAAAATAAAAAAAGAAATTAAAAAAAAAATCACTGAGAAATAATTTATCAATAATCACTGATTTTTTCAAGGTATAGTATACATGTAACGTAAACATCTTGTACTAGTAGTGTAGTACACACGCTGTTTGTGTGTTTACAGTCCCTGCTGGCAAGCAGGGACCATTTTGTTTCTGCAATGTCATGTGAAAGCAGCGCCTTCGCTCCTGTTGTCCCTTCCCATATGCGACCTGTGAGTGTTTGTAAGGTGGCAGGGGGCTCAGCATGACAAAAGTGGTTGGGGCAGTCCCTTTGTTCTGACCAAATAATAACAAAAATGCTGTAATAATGGCTTCCTATTCTCCCTGGTACTACAAAACAGATGATGAAAACTGCCTTTCTCTGAAGTTAGAGGAGGCGCTTCTACAAGTCATAACACAGCAGAAAGTCAGTGGGAAATGGGTATGGGGCTTAAATTAGGAGAAGCTACGTCAGTTGGAAATGTTCCTTTCACAAAGGCAACAGAGGTACCCAACCTGTGGGCCAGCAGACAGAACACAAACACTGCCCAGTGCAGAGGATTAAGACTGATCCTCAGTGGAGGCTTTGGGATCTTTGCTGCAGTTGCTTAGTGTGAGGTTTGGAGGTGCCCATGAAGGAAGATAACTGATGATGCAGTACAGGAAAAATATTCCCACACAAGGTACCCTGTCTCGTCTGAGTGTATCCATGGAGCTTGATGTCATGTATGGATATATAAGGGTTAAAAGTTCTTTATGTTGAAGGGATAAAGTATATGTACATTCCCACACCAGTAATGTAGATGGGAACTTTTATTCAAAGGTAATAAAGAAAATTGATCACATTTTTCCAATGTTTATATCAGGTAGTAAAACATACCTGACAAGGCAAACTAGCAGATGAGGACAGAATGGGGGAGGGAGAAATGGAGAGGAGTGGGGAGGGGGGAGCGAGAGAGAGAGATAAGTCTTTTACTTGCCAATACATACTTTAACAAGACACCTCAAAACTACATATTTTGTCATTGAATAGCTTGGAATGGGTACACTGGGAAGAAGCATGCTGCGTGTGCTTGATGATCAGCTATGAACTGGCTTTAGAGACAAGAGAGGATAAGAATTAAATATTTCTGTGAGAGAAAGTGCAACCTACTTGACATGATCCAAATAATGATTCTAGGGAGGAACTATGGTGAATCTAAAAATATAGATTCATCCAAGTCATTCAAACCTTCTCATTTTCAATTAATTACTCCTCTCTATTTTATCTTAATGGACTTCTTGTGAGAAACTCTCATAACTTTGTCCCACAAACAGAAATCAGGGTGGTGCACCATGTTTGTATGAATGTGTTATCTCTAATCCACTAATTATGTTCCATTGTTCCAGTATTTACCTCACTGTAAAAAAAATAAAACAACCAAACCAAACCAAAACAAAAACCCCTGAAATCAAATACCCCCGAAATCAAATACCCGCCCAAAAAAACTCCAAAAGAAAAAATGCAAACCTCCCCCAAACCCCTTATATCAAATAAGAATTTCCCGTAACCCAACTTGTGTCTGTTGCCTCTTGTTATCACTGTGCACGTCTGAGAAGAGTCTGGCTTTGTCTTTTCTCTATCCTCCAACCAAAATTAGAGGTATCTTATGGATTTTGCCTTTAAGACATGCATAGTAAAAGAACTAGAATATTGTCACCTTTGCTACACAGTTTGCCTTAATACCATGTACGTACATATAATTTATTCTTAACTACATGATCTATGATTATGTATGCCCAGAATTAAATAACATTTAGAAAAATCTTTAGAAAAGTTAGAAGCAAAGGAAAAAATAAAACTGAAATCTTATTCTAGCAAACTAATGCTTATCCTTAATTCAGGATCACTACAAAGTAGCAAATAGAAAGTATGTAAAAGTAAATTATCATAGTGAGACCAGAATATTATTTAAATCAAGAAAAAAAGGACAAAAGGTTGTTTCATGAAATAACTGAATGCATTTTGTCAGAGTGTTAGAACTGGCATGAGAAGCACCTCACGTGTGAAACAATTGAAAAAATTTGAGTAGTTATGACAAGATTTATGACAAGGTTTTCAATTTTTGAGTAAAATGAAGTCTGTATTGGGAATGCAGGGTGAAGATTATTAGAAAACTACCATTTAAAGCAGCAATTTTAAAGAAAAATTCAGATTTAACGGAGAGTATGCAAAGAAAAGACAGGCAGATGGAAAGAATCAGAGAAACCTGACAAGGAGGTACAACTAAATCTTAATCTTAACAGTAATGAACAAATAAAGTTGAAGCAAGAGATAAAAGATCTCAGAGGAAAAGAAAATCACTCCCTTAACAAGCCAATTGCAGTCTTTTCTACTTTTCCTTAATTGTTACTGTACAAGTGCAGCTGACTGAAGAATGCTTCTAATAGTGAATTTTATCTTCAAAGAAAGCAAAATACTTCCTCAAACACTTAACGCACAAACTATTTTTATAACACTTTGTGCTGGAAAAATTTCATGCTATTGGGTTTACATCTTGGAATGCCAGAACTGTTAGGAGGGAGGTTCGACTAGGTGATCTCAGGAGGTCCCTTCTGACCTCAATGATTCTGCAGTTCTGTCCTAACTTTTATAAGAAAATTTAACTTGGTTAAAGCAGCAACAGAAACATTTCTTATTCATGTAACAGTCTATTAAAAGCAAGCTACACTGTTGGATTTAACAAAATACTGGAGTTCCCAGAGCAGCTTTGATTCTGTTTCTCACCAGAAATCAAGTATACAACAAAATACTTTTGAAGACAACATAGAAGAAAAGACGCAATTTAACATACTATATGGTGAAATACAATACTTATCTGCCAAGCAATAAATCACATGGCTGCATTTGTTTGAGAAGACCTGGTAAATACTGTAAATACACATAAGCATGAAAACAGAGTAATTATTTGATGTGGGAACAGTATCTTCGAATTTCACCAGATGCAGTAAAAAAAATAACTTTTTGCTCTTCCTGTTGCATAAATTAAATGTGATTGACCTTTATGTGTTCTTTAACATTTTTAATTGAAATGTAAGCTATATTATGCATCTCATTCAAATTTCATTAAATTTTAATCCTAAAAGTAAGGATTTTCTTCAAGATACAACAAACACAAATCCGGACAAAAATTGTATCAGTTTCAGTTATATAAGAAACTCCTTCAAAAGTTCTCTTCTAATTGTAGCATTACAGTCTAAGAAAAATCTCAAAATACTAAGATATTTCCTGTATGATTTATGAACATCTATATAGAGAGTCTTCTTACATCAAAGTTTGTAAATTTTTTAATTGTCTTTCAGGAGACGTAATACTTCTAATAGACTTTCCTTAAAACTCAAAGGTAATGAATAAGATCACAGTCCTCAAAAAGTCCTTCAAAGTGCATAATCTTTTGATCAACAAAATATATTCCTTTCTATTTAAAAGAAACTTGCAGAAGATAGGGAATACACTTTCTTGAGAGTGAATACATAATTCTTAACTGTGAGATAAGATGCTA
The DNA here is from genome assembly GCF_018139145.2 of Gymnogyps californianus. NCBI lineage: Eukaryota > Metazoa > Chordata > Aves > Accipitriformes > Cathartidae > Gymnogyps > Gymnogyps californianus. The sequence goes on along the minus strand of NC_059477.1, from coordinate 23,309,364 downwards.
AATTTACAGTGAATACTGTTTATGTTGGTACATCATTTACACTGAAGGTATAAAAAACCCTGCACTAATGATACCCTCCTACAGTTGGTGCTTGGAAGGGTTGTAGTCTAAGAACTGGATTTTTCTAAGGATCTGATACTGAATGCAAATTTTTTATATCACTGACATGTCTCCTGCAGGACATTTCTAGACTCCAAGAAAGACAATTTTGTATAAAAATTACAAAAAACTAGTTTCCAACACAGGCCAAAGACGACTGAATTCAGATTCCAAGAAAGAATTATATATGTTATACAATGTCTCGTGTTATCTATATACAGTTGGAGTGTTTTACTTAATGTAATATGTAGGGGTTTAAAAATTATGCAAAAATTGAAACTGCAATTATATAAATATCTGTAGTTGTGACTATTCAGATCATAGTGTTTTGGTGTGTGCTTAATGTATTACAAGTAGTGTTCAAAACTTTCTATGGGATATTTTTGAATGTATGTAGCTATAAATTGAGTAACAGAGTAAAGCACAGATCTTTCCAAAACAATGTAAAAGCCAGATTCAAATTTTTAAAGAAAGCCATTTTTTATCTCAGTTAAAAAAGCATCTAAAAATCTAAAAACAGCTGAGGTACCTTTCTCCTGCAAAAAGAACTCAGAAAACTCTAAATAACAATACTGATTTTCTCAAAAGTTTTCATGTTATTTCTGTAACATCAGAAGTTTCAAAGGACTATTCCCAAAGATTTAAAGCAATTAAGAAGAGGGTGTAGGGTGAATATATATAATCTAGTTTTGCTGCTACTAGGATTCTCAAATGAGTTTGTCTCTCCTTCTAGCCCTAAATACACAATGTAGTGATTAGTCACACTGTTATCGTTAAGGGTAGAAAAGGGGGAAATACTGTACCCATAATACAGATAGGGGGAGGAACCAGTGGTCCACCCCATCCAAGCTGAAGAAAGGTTATCCTATATGAAATAGAAATATATAGCCTGTTATTAGTTATGAATCTGTAATGACAGACACTTGATGTTATATTTTATAACTCAATCATATGAGAAATGTTTCTTTCCTACTAATGAAGTTTGGAGTACTCTTGAAAATGCCTCATTATTGCTTTCCTAGTAAGGGAATATAAGGAATAGCCATTGAATTTTAGATGATATTTAAGACATCAAATACTCTAATTTAGTTTTACAAGTTATGAAATTGGACTGGAAATTTGAAATACAGTAAATGTTTAAAGCCATCAGCCAGAAATATGCATAAGGCATGCAAAACTGAAAGTGCAAGTGGATTTCAGATTGTTTGCTGCCTTCTACTATTTCTCTAATAAATAAATCAAGCACTGCATGACATGCTTTATTTTGTGAAATTAGACACAAATGCATGCTTTATTGTCACTTAATTCTCTAACTCAGCAAAGCAATGTATACTCAGTATTCTACATTTACAAGTAGCATACCAATTCAGAACTAGCGCAAAAGCATTATATTGCAAGTACTAAAAAGCTAAACAAAAAGCAATGGGTATATTCAAATCTCAGTTTGCAGATACTTCTGCTCAGTATGTACACTGAGATGAGAATATAAACCCTAAGATAGAAATTTAAATTAAATTAAAGCAATTCTTTACTTTGCCTTCCAGCATCTGGGTGGAGTTGGTTTTGAGATTCACTATAGAAAGTATTAAAACTTCTCAGAATTCAGTATACTAGCAGATAATTTAAAAGCCTTTAATATGACAAAATTCTCTTCTGTACTCAAGGCAAGCACAGGCTATGGACCACTTGTACCCTGTTTTGGTGCAAGTGATTAATATATCTTATATTTACTTTGGAAAGAGAATTTATCCCATTTATGAAACAGCATAATTACAAAATTAAGTTGTAACTACAGAGTATAACTGTAGACTTAGAAGAATATAACTTAAAAAGTGAAGTTTGTTTCATATTTAGGGATAACAGAATAGTTATTAGTATTTACTGGCTATGTAAAATGCTGTATTCTTCCAATTCACCAGAACAGTAAAATTATTTAAGAAAAAGATTGATTTAAAGTAGCTGAGAACTTAGCAGATTGTTTTACAAAATGATGCAGAGCTTTTTGTATACAGGGACTTTTGTGAAATACATATGATCTCTTATATTTTCAAGGCAAAATTTGCACAGTTTTGAACATGGGGGTAAACATTAAAATTATAAATACATGCTGAATAAAAACTCAGCTTGTTTTGTCACAGCTCAGTGTAGGTATAGGCAATATAAAAAAGCAAAGAGGGTTGATTTATTTTTACTTTCTGTTGGCAGATAAAAGAATCTGTTTTTATGGATTTTTATGAAATGAACTCAGTTTCTGAGAAGACTGTAATTTGACTATAGTCTTATCATGAGCTGGTCAATTATTTATTATTTGAATCTTTTTACTGTTCGTGAGTCATTCATAAAGTAATGCTACTATCTGTCAATGAGCTGTTATGAATACTTGCCAAGTGCTTTGGAAAAACCATTTTCAGAAGTGCATGTAACTAATAGTAAAGATAAGGCCTATACAGTTGGCCAGTCAAATTTGCTAAGTGACTGGAATCAGGTACTTCATTGATTATTATTAATGTCGGAGGACAGAGCTGAAATATTTTTTACTTTTCCAGGCTTGTCTGGGATTCCTACACAGTAAGTTGGTCGTAAATTATTCATGTTGTGTATCTGAAATTCTATCATATGATTGGGCTTCTGGCATAGTTTCATAGTTATTCAGTGAGAAATGAGGGAAAGCAGTAAATAGATTTCAAATAACAGGTACTTTTCTTTGAACATGAATATCCTAAATCTTTTAAGTGGAAAATTTACTAAGGCAATCACGTAAGGATACAGAAAAATGGAATAAACCATTTGGCAATCAATTTTGACATTATCTTTCTAGAAATGATCTGTTTTTTCCAACATTATCTAAAAAGCTGCATTTCTTGTCCCTGTGTAACTTCTGTACTGGTCTCCCAGTCCTCCTGCAGCTGACCAGAACATTATTAAAAAAGTAAAGCTGACAGCAATTTCCCGACATTTCTCTGCACAAAACCACATTTATCTGAATGTTCATGAACAGTAAGTACAGAGAAAGACAAAGAGAAAATGGCTAAATCAAATAGTCATTCCAAACTTAAATGAAAATTTGTACATTCTGTAGTACTTGACCAGCTCTCACCCTGCTGAATATCAATTCATGAATTTCAAATGGTGAGAAAACTGTTAAAAGTCAATTTCCTATATGAAACTGAAGTTTATTAACCTAGTAATCATTGGTTAGGAATATTTTTTTCTGATGCATTCTGAAGTAGAGATATGTAGCCTGATGAATACAATTTAAGGAACAGAATTCTAAGCCTCAAGTTGACTTGATGAAGCTTAGGTTTGTATCTAAAGGTTGTTCAGACAGTATATTCCAGGCTATTCCACTGGCTTATAATCGACTTGAAATTCATTAGTGCAGTTTCCTCTTATGTTTCCATGAAGTAGCAAAAAGCATTCTCTTAAAACATATTTCAATGACATGCATATAGAGTTAGTTTGTATTCAGTGGCTTTAAGGAACAGAAGGTATAAACAAATGAAAAAAGAAGTTAAAATGCTTTCTTGAGTGAGATGAATAGTAAGCAGGGCCTCTAAGTTACTCAGAATAAGTAAGAAGTAACCTTATATACATTGTATTGAATAATGAATAGAGATTTGTTGAAATAAGAAAAGCATTTACCTTACAAAAAGAATAATTTTATAGAGAAATCAAATAACTTGATTTGTTTTTAAAGTCAGCCAAACTCAGAAATAGATTTAAACCACTAGCAGGTATGAATATATCTCTAGTACCACCTAGTAAAATTCAGTGGGGTTAGACCAAAGGTGGTTTATCAAATATAAAGAAAAAGGAAGGATTTCAGCTGGTAACAGAAAATATCTTTATTAACTAATGCTAAATTAGATTCCTGTATAAATATTGTGATATGTTTATTGGTAAAAAATTAATAAAATCTTGTTACATTTTATTCATTATTAAGAGTCTGTTAAGAGAGTTCATAGTTAGTAATTTTAAAGCCTGATATGGAAAACTCCTGAGATTGGCTAGAAAGTAAAGTAACCTTAATGAATGTAACTTCTATGTGATACTGCATATGGATTTAGGTGAACTGATGAAGCTTTTTGCTTATCTGTTAGTAAAAGATATGCAATAGATAAAAAGATAGTGCAGCCTTTCTGCATGGACTTGTCATTCCTTATTCTGCATGCATGGATTCTTTCTATGCATGCATAGTTTCAGATTCTTTCATGTTGTCTTACCCTCATGCCTTCAAATCGTGACAAAGCTCTTAGAGGTCTCAAAGCTCTTAGTGTCCTAAGGGACTTAATGGCACCAAGTTCAGAGTAACCCAATGCATTTGCTGTTAAGCTAACCAAAGAGACCTATATGAAAACAGGAAAGTAAAAATTATTATATTGTACATACTACTTTACATACCATAGATGTGAGATATAAACTTCTTTAGAAGAATCTAATTTTGGACCACTTTCTTCAGGAATAGGAAGTCTTTTAAATAAAAAAAAAAGTAATATGAAAGAAGAGTAGGATAGGTACATGAACAAACAAAAATATCATAAGGTAACAATTAATATCTGGAAACATTAATACTTCTGAATTTCATATTTTGCTAGTGATTTGAGGGCATTTAAAACCACAAAAAGCAAATTAAATTAATCTCTCCTTTTTACCAATTTAAGTATTGCTCTCACTTTTTCTTTGTTTTACAATGCTGTTGGGATGAGTAATTGTAGTTGATGATGCCCATTTGATTGCCCACAACTGAAAGGGAAATGATTGAAGCCTGTTTTGAATTAACAGATGGGTCACAGAGCAACATTGCTCCTCTGGAAATTGGTAGAAAGGATTAATTTTTCTATATTCAGTTACACTGACTAATCCTTTTGCCTGATTGCTGAATTTGTGTGCTCTACAGGCTGATACAGGATTATGCTGTTTCTTAAAGACCTTATAAGAACAGTTCCATAGGTGGCAGAAGTCCACAGGCCTTTATATATTCTATGTCCCTACATTATTTCAGTGAGAAATACCATATTCTCTACATTTGCTACAGCTCATGTCCAAAATACCTTGTTTGTTTCCCATTTCCCCTAAATGCTCCTTCATTATGCTGTTCTAATTCTTAACTATTTATTGGGCCCAAAATAGCATAATAGTCTCATGTACTCTTTCATTATAAAGAACAATACATCAGGTAAAGAGAATCTAGGACAGTGCTCTTTATGAACCATATTTAAAAACAAGCATTATATGTGAAATCTTTAGCTTTTAAAAGTTAATAGCTTTTCTGTACTTGTCAATCCTGAGCTCTAGCAACACACAAAACTAGGTTCTTCTGCAATCTGAATTTCTTTCTCCAGCACATTCATCATACTACTGAAAACTTTCAAACTTTCAAGCTGCGATAATCTAAAGTGAAATTAAAGAAAATATCCAGGTGTGTAAATCCATGATTTAATCATGAGCTTATTCAGACACTTGAATATGTGTTATACTTTCACACAAAGTAGTATTCAAATTTTCACATTCACAAGATGGCTGTTTGGGATATTATGATTTAAATAAGGTCAAATATTAGTGAAAATGAGTTTAGAAAAGGAACAGGTGCTTCTGCTTGCATGCTTCTTCAAGCTTTTTTGTTATAGGTGCCACTTAGGTACCCATTTTGCAAAGAATTTAGATGCTGAAGAACAAAAGTGTTTTCCAAAGACAGGGTACTTTCTTTGTATGAATACTATGTTTGAAAGTGGTTATCTGTAGCTGTATATGTGAAATTGAATCCTAGATATATTTAATCCATAATGTACACCAATCAAAAAGGTTGTAGGCACCCGTCACAAAGCAAAACTTGAGAAAATGAACTGCTTTGATTAGCCCTTGTGTGCTGGGAACACATTCAGAAACTGTTGGATTTTTAGCAATTCTTTGGGTCAATAACTGCTTATGAAGTTCACCTTTCACCTATTCAGTGTCTGTTTCTAAGTCATTGAAACCAGGACAAAACACATCTTAATTTTAAAATTGAGCTTGTTCAATATTTTTTCTTCCTGTAAGTTTTACCAGAAATTTCTATCTTAAAAATGTAGCGACTGGTTGTGGTTTCATAACTATATAAAACATAGTATTTTAGTTTCACACACAGAACTTCATAGACTGCAGAAACAGTATGCATTTCTGCACATTGGAGGTTTTCTCAAGCGGGTATACTTAGGACATTACTTCTTAAATTCTCCATAATTGTATCAATGCATCAAGAAATGGCCTCCCCCATTTCACAGCGCAGCCCAGTCGAGTTATAACTATGAGAAAACCCTTGCAGGAAAGATTATTGAGCCTGATTTCAAACACAGCTGTGAAGATTGCAAGTTCAGTAATATTTATTGGACTTTAATACTAAGTAAGACACACCACCAACGTTACAGATTCATCTTGTATTCTTTGTAAAACCATAATTCAGCCATATGCTGAAATTTGTGGACATGATGTTCGTTTTCTTGCCAGAGGACTTCTAATTCAGATATGTGTCTTATATCTGGTGGACCAGACACCCATCTAAATGCTGGATGTGACTTAGACCACAGTAGGAGGGAAGGTGGGTCTGAAGGTGGGAATGAGCAGCCAAGGGCAGAATAGAGGACAGCACAACCTCTTTCAACAGCAGTGTTGGGATAAATCCTTTAACTGCTTGTGGGGCTACCATGTGAGGTTCTTCTGCTAGCAGAACTTCCAGTCTTTCTTAACACTGTGATATAGGAAGGCAGTGTTGTAAGTATAAAGTGAAAGACAGAGAAATACAGAATTTTTTCCATCTACCTTACTTTTCAAATTGAAAAGTAAACTAGTTGGTATACATAGACATTATGGTTGTAGCGCAAGTAATTAAAAAAAAATCAGATAAAATAAATATAAAAATAACACCTAGGAAATACACTACATACATCGACAATCAGGAAGTCCAGCCAGCACCAGGCATTAGTAAAGTATGTTTGATAGCCATAGGCCACCCACTTCAGCAACATTTCCAGAATGAAGATGTAAGTGAAGACCTTGTCAGCATATTCCAGCATGGTCTTGATAGTTTTACGCTGTTCAATATATATGTCTTCAAAAGCCTGTGAGTAAAAACATTCAAAGATATTTGTTATTCCCTTTTGTTACTGCACATACTTCAGGTACTAACAAAAAAAAAAAAAAGGCAACAAAAAAAGGAAACAATCTTTCTTCAAGAAAAGGCATGAGAGTGTCACTTTTATCTAATGTTTCCTTTTCTGCTTTTCTGCTAACTTAGTATATACCTGGTTTTCCCCTGTGGACCTATATTTTCCAGCTCACAGGTGGGAGAAGCAGATATTATACAGCAACCACTCCAGTGGTCAGAGATTTTTATTTATTTATTTATTGCTGATGGTGAATTCTTCTCAGATCATTTTCAGTACTCACAAATACCATTGATTCTGCAGAGTGATGTGCCTGAACTGAATTCTACTGAGATTATTTGGTTTGTATGTAGGTAGATCCATTTTCAAAATCCAGGGACATAGCTGTAAAATTTTCAGGACAATGACAATACAATTGACCTTTTGTTTTTAAGTCCTGTTGCTTTTTGAAAATTTTACATTACAATTCATAAACCATGTTCTTCCTTTCTTAAAAAAATATTTATTTATCTAAATCAAATACCTACTTTACTGTATTATTCACATTTTATGAGATACATAAAATTTCTGAGATCCTTGCAATGTTATTTACACTTTTTGTGTGTTTCCATTTTTAGACATTTGAAAAAACATATAGCTTCTGCTTTTCAGAAATTCTTCCTGTCCTCCAAGAAATTTTCCCTTTAATTGCTTTTAAATTTTAATTATGCAATTATTTCTTATGAAGAACAATTTATTTTATCAGATTGAAAGAACTGGAATGATCTGCTAGCTTGCAAAGGTTTGGATATTTATTGATACTAACATTCATTTTTACCCAGCCTGCTTTTGAATCACTTTACATCTGTCAGTTCAACTGACTAGTGTTTGTCTATCTGTCATCAAATTAACATCTGTGTATCAGTAATTTTGGATACTTAGATCAGGTACTATGGTATCTGACACTCCTATGTAATCACTAACAACTTCATCTCACAAAACTGGGAAGAGCCAACACATATCATTTCCTTCTTATAGGTGGGAGCATGCCAGAGGCTAAGCTAGCAGTGCTCTCGGCAGCTAGAAGTGCGTCTGCTCCCTGCCTGAATGCCCCTAGCGCGGGGGGTTGCAGGCAGTCTGCAGTGTGCCTGTGCCTGCCAGATTTCCTGCCTGGCTCAGACAGTGAGACTCGTCTGGAGCGTGGCCTTGGGGTGAACATTGGGGTACAGTACTGGCAGGTCCAAAGAGACCTTTTCATTATCACAAAGGAAGTTGAAGGCAGAGCAGGGTCTCACATCTCCAGAGGCTTGGGCTAATCCCTGGTCTCTGAAGCATTTGCACAAAATAAATGTTCTGTAGATGACACACACCTTAGGTTCAAAAGCGTGGGATGCTAACACTGTGGGATCTCATCTCAAACGTCCTCTAAATACAATGATGGAAACTCACCTTTGTCAGATCTCTTGCCAGTACTTTTCTCTCATTTAAATTCTTGTCACTAAAGACTTTCTCCACTTGGTAGCATGAACCAAAATTCAATAGTGTAGACGTGAGTCTTTTGTTATTTCGAGGGTTTTAAATCACAGGGAAGGTGTCACATGGTGTTGACTAAAAGTTGCTTATTTGATGGTTGTGTTGATATTAGACCAAACAAAAGCAAAATTATTTTTAAAGATTTAACTGAAACTAATGATAAGTATAATCATAAACTGCTAACCATTAACGGTATTTTAAAGTGTTGGGAGCGGTCTAAAGAGTTTATAATACAATTTTGCAACGCAATTTTTTTAATGATGTAGGAACTTAAGTAATTTACCAAAAGGTAATTGCATCTACCAGGGTAGATGCCAGATATACTCTGCGTTATCTCAGGGCAAGTAGTTTGCCTAAGAAACTTCAGCTCAGTATGTATCCAGACTCACCTTTATTTAACAGTTCATCTCCAATTTCTTTATTCTTTGTCATTATTTGTACTCGTGAAATAACATATTATTGGTAAGTTTTATTTCTTTTATTGTTATAGATTTATATTATGGTTGGCTTCTTTTTATTCTGCCCTCACATACTTGTTAAACTTAAAGCAAATTCATGTTTTTACAGATATTCCTTTAGTCTACATAAGTCAGTAGAAGCTGAATTAGAAGCATAAATAATAAATTCTTATTCTTAGAAGAATCACAAACACACAGTCTTAATCTTTCTTGCTGTTCTAGCACATAACATTTATAAGACTGTATAAACCAGCTCTGGCTCTTGCAAGACATTGTGAGCTGTTTATGCCATTACAGTTACTTCCAAACTCTTCTTTTTTCATCAGTGACAGTTCTTTTCCCTGAGTTATATCAGTAAACACCAGTAAAACTAGAGAGCAAACTCAAATAACAAAGTTAAATATGTTCTCTTCTTCACATGTTGTCCCTCTCCCTGCTTCAGGCTTATCACTATCACTTTCAGCAAAGGAGTTAAGCTCTCTCTAATCAATTATGCCTGTTCTTTTTTTGACATATTGTTGAGAAGAGACTTTTTCTACCATTCTTTCAAAGGCCTGACTAAAATTTAGTCCTGTCATTTGAAGACATGGAATTGTGTGTTCTTTCTGGTGGAGAAAACTAAGTTAAAACAATGTTTGAAGGGCCAACTTTTAAATAGTTTTCTGATGACATTGTGACATTCTGTTCATGTTTTACTTACCAGAGCTCCACTACTGAGGAGAATCATAAAGACAATGAAAGTCTCAAACCAGTTGTGTTCGACAATCTTGAAGCAGGTTTTTCTAAGGTTCCACCACTGCTTTCCTCTCCCTTCTTCTATACTTACTTGACAGCACTTGAACCTTCGTACACAGCCTTTAAAACAGCATATGTATTGGGGGGGGGGGAAGGGGGGGAAGAGATTTTGTTGAATTGCATTAATTTTGGTTATGCATTCTGTTAATGATACAAATCTACCTTTCCAGAAGCTGTGCGATTTAGCAAAATCCAACAGATTTTCACCTAGATGACCTTCTTTTTCTCCAAAGCAAAAAAATTTAACACTGAGATAAACGGAATTTACAATTAAATGAACATGTGAGAAGAAAGTATTTCTCATTTATCAAGAACTAAGTGCTCAATACAGTGCACACAAAAAGATAAAAGTCCATGGAACATGAAAACAAATTACAAAATACAAAATATGAGTAAAAACATACAAACTCATCCAAATGTATAGTAGGTTTACGTAGTAAGATATGGGCAAGTGTTATTAAATTGTACTTTCTTTTGTTTAGGATACTAAATTCAGACAATGTTGCATTTATTGTATAAAGAAATTTAAGCCTCCTATCTGAGTTCTGAGCTTTTCAGTACCAGCCCTTAATTTATTTAAGCTTTTATGATTTAGCTGCTGACTTGATTTTGTTTCTTCTTTTGTTTAGGTAGAAAAATACTAGTAATTAATAATGGCATTTTATTTGCCAAATCTAAGTCTGTTACAGTACTATTCCTTACTAGTTCAGTGTAAATTTCTAAAGAAATGTCTATTATCATGTCCAGAAATAACCCAATCCCAGCACTGACAGTAGCATTTATTTTCCAAACTCTAAATCTAACTTTTGCTTACACATACCAAAAATGGCATGTGTCCTTACCTTACTGTTTTAAACCTATTCCTTTCCCCACCTCCTTCACATGCACACATCCATAAGGTTTCTAACAAGAAAATGCCTTCGCAAATAAAGTTTATGACCTGATTCTTGTTTTATTGAGTTGTGTAAAAGGACCAATAGAAGGAAGCATGAAAGATGAATGAGTCCACCGGGTGAGACTGTTCTTGCCCCAGGTGCAAGAGCACAACGGCTCTTCCTTCTCTTTTTGCCAATTTGTAGAAGGTTCATTTAGCGTTTTGCACAAGACCATCCAGGTGCAGTTTTTATTTACTGCTCAACAGCTGTTTCAGTAATGTATACTTTATAAAGCACTTTGATAGATATCTATGAAGAACAGTATAAAAATATTGTGTTATTTTATTATCTAAGAGACTGTAACTAAACTCAGAAAGTACAGTAGTTCATACTAAAATAAAACTTCCAGTAATATATTTTTCTTATTTTAAAAATAATGATAAATTTCTGATAAAGTGTTTTCTTAATTGTTTATCTGATATATAGTGTAATTGTGGTATCAGTATCCATATGGTAAATTATGGTCTAAAAGTACTACTGCTAATAATCATAGTTTAAACATTAACAAAAGAGTAATTCAATACATAAATATTAATACTTAGTTTAAATAGATAATTATTCCATATTTCATGAATAAGTATTATTAGTATTTTTGTTGCAAACACCTTCTGTGAAGCAGGCCTCTGGCTCCTGGGCTTCTTCAGGTTCAGCTTCTGGTTGCTCTTCTGCAGGAAGTCCAATATCGACTGTGCTACCTTCGGATGAACTGGACAAATTTAACTTCTGTAAAGGAAAAAAAAATGCATCACAAATGCACAGTAAATATTTTTAAGGCAAATATTAGTTGTTTTCAGAATAAGTAAATAATTCTGCCATGTTTCTGAATGTTCTAGTATTCAACATAAGTAAATTGCTGATAAACGTGAAATTTGTACAATCTTTGGTTTTCCTTCTGCATTGTATGGATCCATTAAATAGAAGGTGTATCAGTGATAGATAAGGCTTTAAACAAAATTATGCTTTAAAGTGAAAAATACAAATAACGATGCTAAGCCTGCAAAGATTTATGACCACAACTAGCCACAAGTGGCAATGATCTCTTGACCTACATAGAAATAACGAAGCTTAAATATATATGGAGGAATCTGTAGCATCTACTGAAAAGCAGGTAAGAGCCTAAATATAACTATATAAATGAGGTGGGAGCTCAGAGGAATGAGGGAAAAAAGCACTGATCAGCATAGAAGGCTATACTTTAGAGGTCAGCAAGTCCAGATTAAAATCGCTGAAAGTCTAGCTCAGAGTGAAGCAAAAGCTGCATAAAAAAAGGCTGAGGTAGCTTAAGGATGGCCCATAAAATGTCAGATTGTGTTTTATTACCAAATCAAATTTTCGATAACATGATGAGCATAAAGAGAGAGAAGGGGAAGGTGGAAACCAAACTTTAAAAAACTGAATGCATTTAAACTAATCCTCATCCTAAAAATTCTAGAAGTGTTGTAATGTGCAGCTAGTTGCAATCTAGCTGGTTGGTATTGTGGCTAAAGATTGGGTAAAAATTGTGAACGAAACATATTTAAGGATGTAGAGGTAAACAAAACAATGGAATAAATGCAATATAGGTTCATCAATGCTAGGTTGTAGCAGGCTTTTTGATATTGAGGACAAAAAAAATCCCCAAACGCTAACAACAGAACTCTTACTAAAGCAGTAGCCAGTCCTTTTTTCAGTAACAATTCCAGGACTCATTGATATTGAGTTGCATGGCGCTTAATAAAATTTGTAATATTTTAAGTAGCCAGTTTTTAGTTAATTTCATCTTGTGGTGACTATAGAGCTTGGAAGAACAATGTTTCAACTTTATCAGGAAAATGGGTTGATGTATCCTGTTTCATGCTCTGTCATTATTTGTCACAAGAACCAATTTATAGAGGTTTTTTTCCAAATTACATTACAGAGTTGCCTCTCTGATATTTTTAGAAAAATATTATATACTTCCAGTAATCCAATTTTCACAAATCATTCTTTGCAGTATGATTTACCACTTTTCAAAATAACTCTGAAAATACTTTTCAAAACTTTTCCAAAGCTTTTTCATTTTTGGGAAAAAACCTTTTCATTTTATTTCTCTATTTTCTTCTAAGAAGCAGATTTTCTGTAATATTATTGCTACTGTAATATATAGCTACTTTTTGCACACTAAAATTAAGCTCTTTGAAATTAACAGTGTAATTTATAATTTTAAGATGATTAATTTGTTACTTTGCTAAGGGAGAAAAGAGTACTCAGCTGAAAACGAAACCAAACCAAAGAAAGAAAGAAACAAACCCCCCCACTTTTAGAGCTGACCCGATCAGCAAAAAAGGATCCTGGCCAGCACTGTAAAACTCCAGGAATCGTGCTGAAAAGCTCAATATGGTCGGAAGCCAGCTGGAACTCTCCTGTTAGTGCCCTCTGGCCTGAGAAGTAGAGAATCCATTCAGTCTTTTCTAAGTGGGGTCTCATCAAAAACTCGGCTAATTCAAAGGCTCTGCTATTCTGGTGTTTATAATTTCTTTTCTACAGTCCCATTATACTAACAGTCAATATAAAATAAGGAGTTGGACTCAAATCCAAAACAGCACTGCTGGATGGATTTTCCATGGAAGACTGTATAATAGAGCTGCTCTTTCATGAGCTTCTGGAGGAAGTCAGAAAAGTCATAGTACTTTCTCAATGGGATAAAAGGCAACCCTGGCCCTACAGGTAGCAGCACATTTACAGAAAGCTTTCCTGAACTGAATCTATTCCCCATTGGTCAGTCATAAGTCAGCTTGTGTCACTCCATTTGACTGCCTGCTCTATGATGGGTTGGAAGACTAGACCAGACTGGCCAGCATTAAGGTAGTTGTGGAGAGAGTAGATGACCAGTCGTCGTCTTTGTTTAAATGTTGTTTTATTTAGAAATTCTTCCTGCTGGGGCAAGTTCATAATGTGCTTAAATACATTCTTATAACCTCTATTGTGGCAGTGGTTCAGAAGCTTGAGTCAAAGCCAAATTATAAGACATTTTGGCTAATATTTAACAGGAAAAGAAATACTAGTGCTTCAGATTTTAATTGGGAAATGGGAAAAACACCATCTCTGAAATAGGTTACCATGGGGAAAGGCTATTTTGCACAGGTCTCCTTTCTCAGGGGACGATCGAAAGATTGCTCTTAGCTTAACACTGGGTTTTTGTTGAGAACACTAGATGGCTTATTCACACTGAATGGACAGCAGTACAGAATTCAGCTAGCCTAAAATTAGGTGTCTGAAGTACTGTTAGCAATACAATAGTGGCAGGGGAAGATGAGCTATCCCACAAAGAAACTGGATTGCTACCAGAATGGAAACTAGCTAGTTTAAGGTCGAGGTTCCTCAAGTCAGAAAATTAATTTTGTTAAGTGTCTGGAAACATAATTTTCTGATTGGACTAAAATGTCAACAAACTAAGTCACTGAGGGTGTAGTTGTTTTGCAAATTATGTTATCAAATCAATTTAAATTATTTTGTTAAAATAGCCACAGACAAAAAGTCATGTAAAGGAAGAGTTACAGCTTCAATATTTTTTTTTAAAAATACAGTTGTCAACAAGGCTTTATATCTATAGCTTGCTTTGGCATTCCCTTAGCAACATGAGATATTTTCGTCTGTTGATACTATTTTGCAGTTTTAACAACTAAAGGAATTTGAAGTATATGGAAGAGTCTATGGTTAAAACACCTTTTTATGGGAATCTAGGTCTAGAAGAGCTGACAATTTCAAAATCTAAAAGAATTCCAGTGTCTAAAGGAAATACATAAACTATGTTTTCTGATTTATACCTGCTCACAAAAAAATCCCATAGATGGGGATTTTTTGAGTGGCAGAGAGATGTATGACACTCCTCATGGGACCCTTGTTACAGGAGGCAAACAAAAGTTTCTGGTGGAATAAGGCTGTAGCTAACACACTGCCCTGCTCTACCAGTTGTTGCGACTACCATATGCACCATAAACAGTTCTTATGGATTAGTTTGGTCTCCCATTGCCTGGCCTCTTATCTCCTCTTGGATACTGTAATTTTAAACCCTTTCTCACACTTTTCTTCATCAAGAATTAAGCCCCCCTTTATACACTCATTTATGCCCATGTGCAAAGAAGTGTCAAAATAAAAAATTACCAAGAACTGAATACACTGGCTTATGCTGAAAAAAAGAAAAATACTCAAAAGATCTGAGAGAAACGCGCAAAATATCTAAATACCTCTTTGCTTTCTTCCAGGTCCGATTCACTACTAAATTCTTCCGTGTTTAGATTTTCAAAGTCGGATTCACCCACAGCAATGGGCACTGTCACAGTGAGGCTTGGGTTGTTTATGAATGACATGTAGTCACTTTCGTCAATTATGTATTTTTCCACACTGCTACCTGTGCCTATGCCACTAGTTGTTCCATTTGCATCTTTAATATAGTCATGGTCCTTGCTTAGTTCCACGGTTGTATGGTTAGAAATACAGCTATTTTTGTTGTTCAAATCTTCAAGTGGTTTGATTTCATCTAAAGCTTTTTGTTTTTTAACAAAAGCTTTTTGGATGAATTCGCGTGCTTTTCTTTTCACATAATCTATGCCCTTCTGCATTCTTGCTACAGCAATTTGGAGATTATTCATTTCATTGTCATCATCTGTCACAGCAAGGTTGTCTGCACTAAATGAGCTCAAGAGCAAGGCCAAAAATAGGTTCAGTACCTGCAGAAAGATAAAAAAAGGACGTTCTAGACTTTATCCCAACAAAGAACATTTATTTTATTAAAAATTGTCATATTAGTGACATCGCACACTGAAATCCCAATAATTCACCATCACCAAAGAAAAGCACCCTCAAAACTTTCTCTTCTCCATAAAAAACTGAGCTTTTAAAATTTTGCTTAGATCCTGTTCACTATTCAAAAATATTCCTACAATTGACTAATATCTGTAAATGCGTGTTTAAATACCCACAGTATATAAATATTTTGGTGCCAAATCTTATAATCTAAAAATGGAGATAACAGATCTGCTGTTCAGCATCATTAAAAAGTTTAATTTATCCCATTACACAGCAGAAATTAGATTATTTAGGTGACTAATCATACGGGATAAATAATAAAAATATCCACAGCAAATGGTTCATAAAGAGCCCATAAACTAAAATTATTTGAAGCACAAAGTATTTACAAAGAGCCAAAAGACAAATTAAGAATGTGACTAAGTGCTCACTCTAACAGTCTTAGGATTTTGATATTGCAGAATACTTTGTTCTCAATCCAAAAAAGCTCTTAAGCTTAACTTTAAGCATCGCTTGAAACCACCTGCTTAAGCGCTTTGTTGAAGCAGAGCCAGAGCACATAGTTCACTTCAGGATTGAGCCCACTCTATTGCCAAATAGTTTTTTGCTAAAGCTTTGATTACATACCACTAGGTTTCCAATCACCATGACCATCATGAAGACCGTAAGGCACATGGCTTGGCCAGCAACCTCCATGCAGTCCCACATCGTTTCTATCCATTCTCCACACAACACTCGAAATACAATCAAAAAAGAGTGAAAAAAATCTTGCATGTGCCACCGTGGAAGTACACAGTCACTTGCGATCTTGCAGACACATTCTTTGTAGTTTTTCCCAAACAGCTGCATCCCAACCACAGCGAAAATGAAGACAATGATGGCCAGCACCAGGGTCAGATTTCCCAAAGCTCCCACAGAGTTACCAATAATTTTTATCAGCATATTTAGTGTTGGCCAAGATTTTGCCAATTTGAAAACTCGTAACTGGAAGAAAAGAAAAATATTGTTAGGACAACCAGCAAGAAAGACACAAAGATATTTTAAAGTTAATTTGTGGAAGGATATTACTGCAAAATATGCCCTGAGTATGACTGTTCAGAGGGTATCCGCTTGTCTAAAACCATGAAGACGGAAGGTTCAGTCAAAAAAATTTTGTGAAGTTAGACCTTGATATCCTCAAAGTATAGTTTTTACTGAAGCCCAAAGAAGCTGCCAGTCATATTAGATGGAATTTAAAATCTAGAGTTCATCTGTTAAAGTCATCTGGGCCACTTTTCTGCTGGTATTTGTAGAGCAGATCTATTCCTGTGATGCCAATCAGAGCATAATACATCTAGTGAGTCTATTTGTTTCTGCATAGCAGGATGTTTAAAGTGTGTATATACAATAAATACATTGGAAATAGGCACAGGGCACCCATTGCTATCTATTTGTCTGGATCTCTATCAATTCCCGTTAAAGACAGTAAGATAACACAAGTAATAAGGATTTGTACTAATGAAAGAGACATCAGGATCAGTATCATGGCAAACATCAAACAAATTTTTAAGGCAAAAATAATATTATTTTAATGAAGCCCCATTGAAAAATCAGTCCAATTGATGTATATTTACCAATCTGAATGATCGAAGAACTGAGAGTCCTTCCACATCTGCAAGACCAAGCTCAACCAAGCTAAGAGTTACAATAAAACCATCAAAAATATTCCAGCCTTCCTGGAAATAATAGTAAGGATCCATTGCAATTATCTTGAGAAACATTTCTGCTGTGAAGATTCCAGTGAAGACCTGAATTCAAAATGCAGTTTGTTATTTCATTGTGAAATATAATATTACAGATTTAGCTGTTGTCTAGGTTTTTAATTCAAGCTACATATCTGCAATGTCTTATCCAAAATTGATACTTAAAAATAGTTCAGTGTACTGTAGTGATTTATTATGCCCACCTTCCCTTAACAAGTGCCATACAAACCAAGTAATTTTTTCAATTAATTAAATTTTATACTAAACAAATTACATAAACTTCTGTTTTATAACATTTATAATCCAATTTCAACTCTATC
Organism: Gymnogyps californianus; assembly: GCF_018139145.2. Taxonomy (NCBI): domain Eukaryota; kingdom Metazoa; phylum Chordata; class Aves; order Accipitriformes; family Cathartidae; genus Gymnogyps; species Gymnogyps californianus. Next base: position 23,291,597 of record NC_059477.1, on the reverse strand, counting down.
AGGATATGGACTTTCTCATGTACTGTACAAACAATATCCCAAATTTGATTTTCACAACAAAAACCAGAATGCTTTCCAAGAAATTACATGGTATAACATCTTTCTTGGTATACTAATTACAGTACACAGCAGCATGAATGAGGCCAAATCTAAGACTCCAGAGGGGCAGCTCTTTTGCTGGTATAACCTGCCATAATCCCATTCAGTTCAACAGAGATACAATTATTTATACCAGATGGGGATCAACTAAGATACAACAATTTGCTGAAGCTGAGGAACTTCCACCTGGGTGTTGCCAGTAAGTTCAGTGAAGTTGACTGGCTCAGTCCCTTTGATGTCAGGAATGAAAGAGCATTTAAGAATGCATTTTAAACATGATATTGCTGGTAATGGTTTCTCATCATGGGATGCTATGTTGAATGAAGTAGGAATCATATTTAAGAGCCACCAAGGTAGTGACCCTGAGTAGCTTTGAGAGAAGTCTTAGAAGAATTTCCTGTAGGATAGGAATGTACTGAAACCACCGTTAAAGGCTGCCTGAGCCCTGGTCTGAAATGCTTTCTTTTTTGGTTTTGATAACCCATTTTCAAGCAAGCTGAACAGAAAATGGGACAGCTAAAGAGAATAGTCTAACTGGGATAATCAGGAGATGGACAAGAAGAGTCTGACTTGTTCTGCCTAGGAACACCAATGCTCAAGATAGATTTTATTACAGTCTTTAAATATGTTCCAGATATAAACACCGAAGAGGGAAAGCTTACTATTTTTTAACCTACAGGACTGGAACCACGAGGAAGAGGTAGGAATGAATAAATACAGTTTGAAATGCTGACTTAGGTTCCTAACAATCAGGATGGTGAGGTTCTCAAGAAGCTTTAAAGCAGAACTACTGGAGCAGGCAAACCCTGGGAGCCTTTATATTGCAGAAGGGTTTTATGTCAGGGAGCCCAAGACTGGAAGAGCATGGTGCTTATAGCCAGGTTCTCTTGCACTCCCCTTTGTAGTCAGATGTACACCAAGATTTATATGGCATTTTCTTGGTTGGAAAACAAAGCTATAAAATGCTACAATACAAGATTTTACATTTTACTAGGAAACTCAGATTCAGAGTTTCCCTTAAGTATATGAAAACCAGCTATGTGTTTATCTATTAGTTCTCCCTTCTAAATCCTGTAGTTATTTACATGATCTGAGATATTTTTTTCCTCACTACAAAACAAGGATTTTTAAAAATCCCATTATAAGAAACCAACTCTTAAAATAAGAGAAAAAGTAGGACTGCAGCTGCAGCTGCAGATACTTCTATGTGATCAAACCTGTCAGTTCAAAAGCATCAGAGCTACAAAAAATTAACTCCCAAATTCTTTAATAATTTATCTTTTTGAAGTAGAAGGGAGAAAATATAATTGGCAACATGAAGAAAAGATATCTTACTAACTACCTGATGATAAAAAATATAAAAATTATAAGAGGGAAAAGTACTGCAGGATATTTTTCATAGTTTTACATAAAGCACATGAAGAAAACAATCCACATATCCACCTAAAAAGTGTTTTACAGAAGAAAATTCTAGAAATGCTTTTAAATGGCTCTTTTAGCTATTGTAAACCTGTGCTCAGGAAACAGAGCAATTAAAAACACATTCATAATTTAAAGATTTGTATTGTATTGATTGAAAAAGTAACACTACGTTTATTTGCATAGTATCTTTTTCATGGAAGTAATGCATTTCCTGGTTTAGTAGTTAGACAAATCAACTTCTGTTTAAGATGGACGTTACTTAATGTAGCATTGGTGCCATTTTTTAAATTTTTAATTTGGCTTTGCAGAACACTGCAATATATTGATTTTACAGTATCCTAAGTTACATGAGCCAGGGTTGACAGTGAAATTTTCAAAAATGTTCTAATAGTCATATCTGGAGGCCAATAAATGTCCAATAAATCTACTTTCTAAAAAGAAAAGCTGTTAAAACTCCTTCCTTCAGTTATTTCAGAAATACTTCCTTCCAAATCATGAACATAAAAACCCAACAGACTTACCAGATTTCCAACTGAAAGTACGTTATTGAATTCATCGGTCATCGGATAATGTTCCATGGCCATGAAGAGTGTATTTAAAACAATGCAAATTGTAATAGCCAGGTCAACAAATGGGTCCATTACCACTAAGTTGACAATATGTTTTACTTTTAACCAATGCGGACTGCAGTCCCAGATCAAGAAAATATTTGCAAATTTGTACCAACATGGTGGGCATTTCTGTCTTGATTCTTCGAGTTCTGTGGGAAAAGAAAATTCATACAGGTAACTATGTGATTGCTCTAACATTCCTCAATCCTATATGAATTGTACCAGTCAAGTTGTCAATCTGTACTGGTATTGATTAACGTCCTATAAGCCCTTTTTTACAGGGCTTTTCAAGAAAGTCTTTAAAAATTGCTATCAAATGTATTTATTTTGTTCAAAGCTTATCTATTAAGCACAACTTCTTTGTATTCCAATCACTATGCCAATCAGTATCAATTTATGCATCAGTTTGTATTACATATTTAATTATTCCTTGGTTACACTTCAGCCTGTTCCTCCCACTTACTGTTCTATTATGTAAATATTTTTATTTTGAAATTTGTGGTGTTTAGGTAAAAATGTCAATATAATTTTCATTCCTAGTTCAAGAAAAAAACATTTTTATCACCTAGAATAGCACTTCTTTAAAGAGAAACTGAGTAAATATAGCTGCTAAAAATATGTACATATTTTAACAATGGTTGCATGTATTTGAAAAATGTTCAGTGGCCTTTTTGTGTCCAATAATATGTTTTTAATTACTGTGCATAAGCATCCACTCAGTTATGACCACCAAACATAACTGTAGTCCTGATGACTACATCAGGTAGATGGTGGCAAAACAATGAGATAGAAATGCTTACTTATGTAATAACCTTAATGAATAAAGAGCTTTGAGTTTACTGATACATATGTGTTAGTTTGTGGGATGGTATCTGTTAATTAAGCTATTTTAAATCAGTTTTTAAGTTTCAACTCAAATTTTCAGAAGTCCATTGGAAAAACAGGTATTAAATATCAAGCTATGTGTAGCGCACACCTTCCACAGTGTTTGTGAGGATACTAGCAATACTCATGGCTCTTTCCCTTAAAGCTGGATCTTCCAGGAAGTCCATAGAAACATGAAAAGAGCTCGATATTCTCTTCCTCATTTCTGTTTCTGTAGTGGTGCCCTATACAGAGAACAATAATAGGTGAGACCATGTTGGAGAAACGAGATAAGCAAATACTATATAAAACCCTGTTATTAATGTCTTAGCTTGGGTACGTGCTTCGTGCACTTCAAATTTTTTGTCATGTCAGACTTTTATTACTTTTTCGTATCTTTTAAATAATTTTTTAAAAGTATGAGGCAATAGTTACCTACTGTTCAAGATTGAGCGAGTTTATTTACTTAACTTTTGCATTTCTTTCCTTCAAGCTATGAAAAATGATTTAAACAAATGGAAAAAGATTGAGTTCAAAATATGGTATAAAATTTTTGCAACCTGTAACTTTTTTCCTTGCTCCTGCTGACAGAATATTCTGGATTTTGTAACATAATAGTCTTTTCCCCTAGGCAAACTCTAGCAAGTAAGAAAAGTCTGACTTCCTCATGCTTCCTCATGCTAGTATTTTTTTAGTAATGTGAGTAGACCACTTTGAACTAAGCAAGAACTTTTTTTGAGACATCTTCTCTTACCTTGTATATGGTAAGAGAATGGCAGCAATATGTGCTGCACATATGTTCACACAGACATTTGTATTTTTCGAAGTATGTATTGAAATGTGATCTTCCAATGAACCATTTGTTATCTACACTACAGAACTCCACCAGCAACAGATGGAAAATATATAGGAATGAGAAATAAATTATAATAAAGAATTCACAATTTCCTTACATTTTAAACGGGGTTGATAAGGAAGAATGTTATCAAAATTAACTAATAATGCTAATTTTAATAAAGTGGTAATAGCAGCATCATATTGATTGCAGTTATACGATAACAGCTTTGTATACTATTTTCAATTGTATAGTAACTGTGATTTTGCAAACCATAGCCAGATGGACATTTAGATCAGCAAGAGTAAACTATAGCACAGTAATACAGTAAAGCACAGTGCTTTTATGAATAAGTGAATATTTTATACTTGGAAACTGCAAATTGCATTTGTTTGTTAAGAGAATATTTGTAAGTAAATGCTTAGGTTGCAAACCTATCTTAGCTGTTTTATTTATTAAAGATTTTACAAGATGCAGAAGCATTCACAGCTTGACCAACCAGGAAGCATTGCCAAGGGTTCCATTCTGTAGAAAACACTGGCTGGTGCAGCAAGAAAAGGCCACGATGCCTAAGCTATTTAAAACTTTCTTACATTGTCATCAGTAGCTGGTTTATCTATTATCACCTCTGGCAGAAGCTGTCCAACAGGCGATGTAGGAACCGATGGTCCACCAACCAGGGAAACCACCCCATTGCAATCCACAGTGCTGTGCATCTTGCCGTTCACTGGAAACACTGCCAGCATCCTGGATGACCTACTGGCCTGACTAATGTTACTGTTGCGCCGTTCACCGTGTCTGCGCGGCACAAAGAGGGAATCTCTTCTGCTATCATTGTCTTCAAAAGTGCTGTGCTCATCATCAGCAAAGTCATTTTCTGATCCTATATCCTTTGCTCTACCTCTGAAGCTGAAAAGACTTGTTCTGCTGTTGCGCCTTGGGGAAAACAGGGAGCCTCGAATGCTCAGCAAAGACTGCAGGCAAACAAAATTTGTGATTATTAGCTGAAACCTTCAAACTTAGCATTGTTAGGATAGCATAGGGTTTTTTTTCTTAAAAGAGAGTAACCATTTTTCCCAGAAGCTAAATGCTGCTGTGAAATTTTTGTATGTATTTCATTATATATATTTTGCAGATAGAAATACCACTGTTCATGGATTCTTAAGACAAAACCAATTTTGAGCACTTCTTTCTCCTAATGTCAGTTAAAGTTGCTGAGTAGAGTAGTTGCACAATACCCATCCAGAAAAAAAGGAAGTCTATGCGTGCACATTCTTTCATGTATGCAGCATCCTGCACATATTGAACCAACCTCCAAAACATCATTGAAGCAGGAGGAAAATATGAGGCTATCATAATGGAAAAATACTGTAGCATTTTAATAAGTCTAGATAATATATAATCACTCTAAAAAAACCCCCCATGAATCAATCAGAGAATATTTTAATATGATTTTTAAACAATCCTATTAAAAGAATAGAGATATGAGGTTACATTTAATTCTCTGTGGTTTTTTACAAGACAATCTAGCAGCTACAGCACTTTCTCTCAAACTCTAGCAACAATAAAGTTTAATGAAAATCTCAGTGTTTCCTTTCTTTAGGCAGTAGGGTCATATTACAGTACCAGGAAGACTAAGGTAGTTTTGTAACAGCCTATGATGCTTTAAATGTATGCTTCTACTAAAAATAACTATATGCAATACCTGATGTGGAGAAGAATACTTCTTTTCGTATGTCAGTCTATTGCCTTCAATAGATAATCGGAAACCTTTCCTTCTGATGCTGTCTTCTGATTCAGACTTGTGAAATTCATCTTCATCTTTCTCCTCTCCTCCAGACTGTTCTTTCTGTTTTCTTTTTTTCCTTCTATTTCTCCTCTCTTTTGCACTCTTTGAACTCAATTTTGATGCCTCTGAGGAACTTTCTGAGAGCCCTCCTGCTTCTCCCCCAGCGCTGGGCTCCCTGGACTCCACAGATGCTGTTACTGCTGCTGCCGCCACTGCTGCTGCCTGCCATGTTGCAGAATGAATTTGTGTCACTGAGCAAACCATGACATCGTGGGTTTTTTAAATTTACTTATACAGAATTTCTAGTCCAAACACCCTGGATCTTAACACTTTCCATAGGATATCCTCTCCCTAGTTTTTTTTCTAATTTTTATTACTCAGTTGACTCAAGATATGTGTTGGCCATAGCCTTCTTCCATCTTTCATGAGTAGTTTTTAAATGCGAAGTCTAACAGACTGTATTAATGACACTAGACTAAGAAAAACACAATGAATAACGTATACCTAGTTTTGAATATTCCTTCTTAGTTATGGCTGGATCGTTCACAGTACAATGTCTTTAGTGCAGAATAGAAAATCTCTGAGCTAGCTCTGTTGTTGAAAGCCCAACAGGGTGTTTTATAACTCCAAATTCAGAAAGCAGAGGGTGGATCTCTCTAGTAAAATTAGCTCCATACACTTCTGCATTACTACACCATAAATTATACCTGAGCTGCTTCTTGTTGCTTCTTCAGTTGTTCCAACATCTGTTGAAATTCTGCCTCTTTCTGCTCTGCTTCTTCCATGGTTGCTTGATTCTGTTCTTCGTAGGCCATTGCGACGACAGCCAGGATCAAGTTGATCAGGTAGAAAGACCCCAGAAAAATCACCAGAACAAAAAATATCATGTATGTTTTCCCAGCAGCACGTAGTGTCTGGAAATAAGAACACACTTATAAGCAAGAATAGGTTAACAAAAGTTCTGTTTTTCATATTGTTAAAATTAAGATAATATAAGAAAATTGATTTTAGGCTTCTTGCATTATTGGTACAAACATATTTAGTCTATTTTGCATTAAAAAATTCTCACCAATTGATAAAGGTTTTCCCAGAAGTCTTGAGTCATCAAGCGAAATAGTGACAAGAAAGCCCAGCTGAAGGTGTCAAAACTTGTGTAGCCATAATTGGGATTTCTACCAGCTTTCACGCATGTATATCCTTCTGGGCACTGCCTACAAAGACAAACTGGGTGTTACCTTATCTAGTTATTTTAATATTATCACCTGGAATGTCCAGGAGAAGATTAGGATTAAAAAGAGGATTTTTCTTTAGTTAATCAGACTAGAAATAATAGCAGTTGTGATTTTTAATAGGAAATTATTCTAAAGGACACTAGAAAAAGTAAGCAGGAAAGGCACATAAAAATTAGTGTCAAAAGTTTAATCTAAGCTTCTAAAACATAATATTCCAAATAATTTCTTTAATTATTAATGTTGTAACATTAACGTCAATGTCAGTGTTTTCTACTGTCTGAGCTTGTTAGTACTCATATGTGCAGCTGGAACTGCAAAATAACACGCGTTTTCCAGCTGCTGTGTTTGTTACTTCTCATCCAGGCAGGAGCTACACTAATACCAAATTACTGATTCATTCATGCAAAGACTAAGCTCATTTAACCAATCCACTGAGCTCTGACCAGGAATCCAAATCATCAGCCCAGTGTAAAATTCTGGTATTTCTTATGTGAAAGAAAGTGGTCACTCAAAATATAGCCCCCCTGCAACTGCACATCTAAACAACATGGATCTAATTCGTACATGGTGCAATAATATGATGAAATTTGGTCTTACCCAGCGTCAGAACTATTTCCACAAAGCAGAGCATCGTTTTGCCCTTCCAGAAAATAAAAATGACCTGTTTAGAAAAGAATTTTTAAAAAGTTATAAAATTCTGAATATGAAAGTTTTCTTACAGCTCTATGAAATACATAGTCCCGCTTTAAAAGTGTTAAGGTGATTTCAGATGCAATTTTAAACAAGCAGTATTATTTTTTCAGCAGGAACATAACTTTAGAGTAAATGACAATATGAATTGCAGTAAGTGCTATCACTCACAGCACTTACTGTTAAAGTGCCAACGTGTACTAAAAATCCTGTCAAATGCTGCTGGATGTAGATGAAATATACAATTCCCCCTTCAGTCTGATCACTGAACTAAATCACACTTTGTGAAATTATATTGTACAGTTATTTATTATAATAATTAAATTGTATCTGAAAAAATATACTGATCGTTTATTTCAAACGTTCTGATCAGTGTTGCCAAGGGTTCCAGTTTGTAACTTACAAACACTTGTGGCAGTTATCTAATATGTGAGCTCTGCAAAAAACCGCCCAGCTGCCAATGGCTCTAACTGTTATGGGTGTGTACACGCTGCAATTAGCTCGCTGATTGGTATGAAGGCCCTGGTATACACCTAAATTTGACTTGGACAGTATTACTGCAACAGTCACTGACTTGTGTAGGTAGAATTTTAGGAGTATATGATGAAATTATTGATCACCTTAGGAAAGAAAAATTGGGTAAGTTCCACCAAATCGCCCTGTAGCCAACCATCCCATAATCTGTGTAGTAATCCTGTATTTACAGGACATTTTAGACGGTTTAAACAAGAAAGACATTGACGTGTCTATTCTTAGAAGAATAAAGAGGGGACGCGCAAAACGTTGTGCTTATTAAGATTCACTTTGACCATATCCTTGAGAAGTGCTTTTCTTTTTTCCCTCAAAGCAGATGCCTAGAGTTGCTAAGCCCTTGATTTTGGAAGAATTATCACAGGAAGAGCTTCCTCCTGTACTAACGATATCCCATTTGGTCACAGGCTTAAGGATGCAATTTATACAGTGTCAGACCAAGTAGCCCAGTATCCCATTTCCTACGGAGACCAAAAGCGTTGCCTCAGGATGTCTGGAAGGACAGGGCAGGGACACGGTGATACTCCCCTGAGCACCTCCCCAGCTTCCAATACTTCTGAAGCACAGCAGCTGCGGAGTTAAGGTGGTACCTTTTTTGCTTCCTGAGAAAATTTAAACCCCACATTGGATTTCTTTTCCATTGAACTGGCCTGTTAGATTCCCTTAAAATGATCTCATTTGAAATGCTGCCAGCGCAGTTGAGTTTAAACTTGACTGTGGCTGTGCCAGCTGTGCTGCCCAAGCAGGGTTACTACAGAAGCTAATGAATTCTGAGTCTGAGGAGGTGTCCCAAGCTACTGGCTCAGCACACTGATTTGCTGCAGGAGGGACACAGTACCCTGGCCAGCTGCATCGCTCCATCCTGTGAGCGAAATTCACCATTTGGAAAAGTTAGGTTTCAAGGTGTATGCAGACCTTGTTCTGACACTCTGTGAAGAACTCAATTTCAGTGTCTAGTGATACACCTGCATCTTACAGGGTACAATCTTCCATACTGTGCAAAGTGCACAACCCTATGTGCGGCCGCTGTCATTCTGGGCTGGTATGCATTGCAGAACTGCACTGTGCTGAAACACAGCAGTAAATAGTAAAGTTAGCTGACATGATGCTGACCACAGCTGACCCTTATGAAGCAAATCTTATTCTGCAGTATGTCAGCTAATTGTGACTAAAACATGCTGGAACATAACAGCTGGTTGGGAAGAATGCAAACCTGACTTGATATAGTTTACATGGAGCAGTCAGTCACGATCAGTACTGCATCAGCTGAGCTGAACTGCTAAAATAGGGTCTGTATTCAAGTTCTGTGGTTCAGACAAGATGTGCCCTGTAAGCATGCTGTACCTGCCAGCTCCACAGGAAATAATAGCCACCCAGGCTTTCTCTGAGTGCACTGATACAACCATGACAAATGCTCAAAATATTATCATGATAGGAAAATTTTTATAACAACGCAAGCTGAGCAGTATAAGCATGTGTCCCTAACTAGATGCAAAACTCTGAATTGTATTTTACCAAACTAATGTGAAAAGTCCCTCACTACATCAAAGGTATATGTTTGGCTCCCCTTTATTTGATTGGGAAATGGGAAAATCCTTGGTAGGTGAGCACTTCAAGGGAATTTACAGTTGTTTGGGTAAACCTAGGGTAATGACTGAGAATAATTGTTATTTCACAAAATAGATTGTGAGATGTTAATCCCCAGAAAAAATTGCTTACGGCAAGCTTGCCAAGATAAACTTGAACTTATCTAGCATTAAGTTTATCAGATTTACTCTCTGAAAAAGAAAAAGGGAAAAAAAAAAGAGTGCTTGACTCACTAATGCCAGGTGTGCCTACATAAAGTCTCTCTAAATGGTATTTCCAAAAATGAGCTCAGTGACAAAATTAAGGCTTACATGCCTTTTTTGCATAGTATACATAACTACTGGCAACCTTTTATAATTCCTACAAAAGACAGTGCCATTGCACTGCTCTGAGCTCCGGGTAAGTCCCTTATTGCCCTGTGACACAGCTGGTTTAAGAACCATTTCTGTATCCTGTCTGCCCACCTGCAAAAAGAGAGCAGGAAGCTGTGAGAAGATAATTTTTCTCTTTGAAACTGCTGGTAAGCAAGGACAAGCTTATTAACTACATAGTAAGACTCATAATTTCATTATAAATTTCATAATACATATGAAATCCTGTGTAAATATACCAAAAGTTCAAGTAGCCGTTCAATAAATTACTTTCTGTAACTAATTCAATTCAGCTTTGTTTTTTAGGGGGCTTCAGGTCTTCTTTAAATCAAATTAAATCGGACCTTGAGTTTATAGATTCTTTGTTAAAAAGCCAGGAAATGAAGTTTGACATTGAAGTCTAGGTCTTCATTAGGAGACTTTGCTTAGACTTTGTTATACCCTGTTGCATGGGATGTCCATCAATTCACATGTTCAAGTAAAGTGAGCTTGACAGAAAGATTGCATCTTGATTTAAGAAATTCAGATGGAAATCCATCATAGTCATTGAGCAGCTGTGTGATCATAGTTAGAGGCTGTCTTACTTCTATTTGAAATTTGTCTGGCTTTGACTTGCAGCTATTGAACCTGTTATATCTTTGCCTGCTAGATCAAAGATATGTCTGTGATGAAATTTCTGTTCCCCATGAGGTTTTTCTCAACTGTGATCAAGTCACTCCTTAAACCTTCTCTTTGATATGCTAAGTAGGTTGAGCTCCTGATCTATCTTGGTATAAAGCATGTTTTCCAACCCTTTAATCATTCTGCTCTTTTCTGAACATCCTCCAGTTTTTCAACATTCTAGCTAAATTGAACTTTATATAGTATTCCAGTAGCAACTGCAGTAGCGCTAAATACAGAGGTAATACTGCCTTCCTGGTCAATAATTTATTTATGTGAACAGGACACTATTTAGATTTTTGGCTGCAGAGTTTTAGCCTTAATTTGTCGGAGTCCTGGCTGCTCCACAGTGCCTTAGATGCCTTAGCCTCTCCATTGCTAAGGGCTTTCCAGTTGCATTTCTATATCCTGCCTCTCAGTTGCAGCTCTGCAACCTTTCACATAAGCTGCTGTGGCAGTGTTTTCCAGAGCCTCTGTGGCACTTTTTGCTTTCTTCTCATGCTGTTTTTCACGTTGCTTTTATTCTCATGACATTACACCTGCAAACACATTATTGTTGCAGCAGGTACTCATGGGAAGCAATTGTCTCTGGTGTGAGATTCACTCCTCTTTCTCCCCCTTTTTCCTACTCCTTGCTTGTAGCTTTTGGTTTATATTAGGTGACCTAATAACATGCATGTATGAGCTTAAAAATCAACCAGCCGTGCAGCACCCACCCTGATCAAAGTGCATTCCAATCAGTGCTAATAGCACCGTAGGCAGGAACAAGCTGTAGGGCTTTGAGGAGATGCTAATGAAAACCACACAGTTGCTCTGGGAAGAGTATTATGGAGCGTTCACTGCTGTATTGGAAAGGATATCCAGGGAGGAGACTCACCTGGGGACCCCACCACTTCTCTTCGCAGCTCGCCACTGTGGTCAGTTTTCCCTTTCCCCTTCCCTTTTCTTTCTCTCTCTCCCCTTTAGTTCTTATTTTTCTCCAAAAGTAACTTTCACTGTTAGAGATGATGTATGCCATCAGCCACAGTCCTTATGCATGTGAACCTGTCTCAACATGAATTGTGCAGCATTGATTTTTAGGATAGGGAGCTTACGTTTGTAACCTCACATTTAACTGTACTGAAATGCATTTCTTTATCTATTCTCAGTTTGCCAGACTGCTCTGTATCAGCAAAACTGATTGGAAAATCATACTTTGGGAAATTATCAAAATGGAAAGATGCATCAAAACAACTTCTGAAGAGGTTTGTCTGAGATATTGCTGCTATTCAAGGTTTTAACTAATCTAGATTATGGAAGAACACTTATCAAATTTGCAAATGATGCTGATCTGATAAGGATGGTGGTGAGTTTGAGGAAACAATTACAATTTAAAAGATGCAGGACAGTTGGAGAGATGGTCTGAAAAAATAAGGTGCTGTTCAGGCTGGAGCAATGAACTATGCAAATACAAGGTGGAAACTCAATGAGATAAAAGTCTGTAAAAGATTCAGGAGCAGGTAGACCACAAGCTGAACAGGATTTAACGATGATACGATTGTAAACAATGGCAAGCCCTAGCCTAGGACATATAAAACAGAAGTGTAAGTTACTATGCTACCACATAATCCTTCTTCTCTACTTAGTATGCCTCATGTGGAGGAGAAATGCCTAGATGTGGGTACTGCACTTTAAGAAGGATGTTTATGAACAAGAAAGGATCCAGATGAGAGATCAAGATCTAGAAAATGAATTGTGGGAGAAAAAGGTTGATGACCTGGGTTGCTTAGCACACAAAAAGAAGACTGAAAGAGGAGAGAACAGGGCATGGCAACATAAGAATAGTCTCTTAATACCTCAGAGACAATGATTAATGATAGGGAATAATTTGGTTTTGATGCCTGTGGTGAAGGTGATAAGAACAATGAGCTTAAATTGCAGCAGGAAAATTTGTTAGACCGTAAAAAAAACCTGTCTAATAATAAGGATAGTGAAGCACAAGAATGGATAGGTGGTGAAAATACTGAGAACTCCATCACTGGAGTCCTCACTGAATGTCAGAAGTCTCTGACATCTGTCAGAAATGACACAGCAGTCTGTTGCTGATCTTGCTTTGGAGTATCGGAATGGAAAATGTTTAAGAATATAAAGTAATTTTAAGAACTCCTTTAGACCTCTTTCTGTCTCAGAGGAGCTGTGGCTTTGGCAGAGGGAGCTGAGAAAAAGAGCTGTATCAAGTACAGAGACAATGTTCCTTGTTCCCTCTTCCATGCCGGCCTTTGGAGCAGATCTATGAGAGAGAGAAAACACTTCTCCTGCTTTGTCTTAACTAAATGTATCATCCATTTCTCTCCTTATTTCTAAGAACTAGGTCAGCCACAAATCAATTCAATAAGAATTATGCTGACAATACTTACTTTCATCTTCAATGTACCCCTTCCAGTCAAATGGAGTCACTGTTGAATTAACTAATGTACCATTTTCACCTATGGTGCTGTTTAGCTGGGAAGTAATATTTGTTTCCAGAGTAAAATTGTCTGGAGGCCACTGTAGGCATTTATTCCTCAAGTTGCCCATGAACAGCTGCAGCCCTATTAGTGCAAATACACTCAGACAAAATACAGTCAGGATCATAACGTCTGAGAGCTTCTTCACAGATTGAATTAGGGCTCCCACGATAGTCTTCAAGCCTGCAAATGTAAAGGAATTTTTATACTGATGTTCAAAACTTTTTTAAAGCATAAAAATGACAGTGTCTCCCAGTAAAGTTATAGATTTCATGCAGAAGCCCAAATAAATGATTGTAATGTCTGTGAAATAACATTTTTGCGAAGAGCTTTTTCACTTGTGGAAATGAATAAATAGCTGAAATTTATGTTCATTTGAAACCGTGAATGGAATGAGTTGCATATATTTCAAAACACTTGTTTTAATGCTAAAACAAGTGACGTTTTTTATTCATGCTGTACATGAATCTCACATAAAAGTCTTCTTTTTTTTAATTTGTCAATACCTCTTGCCCCAAACCTTTGCTACTATCAGTTTTATAACATACTAGCTTTAGAAAACAGTAATAAAAAGCCTGTTCAACAATAAATAGCATTAAAATTTAATGCTATAAAACTGGAGATGGTTTGGAAAATCGTAGAATTTTAAGATAATAAATCCCCCATGCAATGCCCATGCTATTCTTTATTATCTTATTCCTTCATCTTCTTACTAAGTGAACATTTCAAACAATTCTATTTTTTAGACACAAATATTCACAACAAATACCACATAACATCATGTAGGTAAGATACACATGGGTAAGAAAACTTCAGGGTTACTGATATTCGTTGAATGTGGAGAAGAAAGCTTGACATCATACGATGCAAACCACACACGCTGTGTACTGCAATGTCTCATGCAAGAATCTGTTAAACTCAAAGGCTGATTCAAAGGAAAGAGCTCATGTTAAAAAGCAATGAATCAGAGACTTTAGTGAATTCTAATATCTTCTGATTCCCGCTTTTTTGTGGAAAGAAATAAGACTTATGTTTAAAAAATACGAATTCTGTTTCAGTGAATTAAACTCAGCCTCAGTGTTTAACCTAGCTCTCACCTGGAATGACTGATATTGTTTTCAAAGCTCGGAGAACTCTGAATGTTCTCAACGCTGAGACATTGCCCAGGTCCACAAACTCTGTCACATATCTGTAATAGGGGAGTTCACACACAAACACAATGACAGGATAAAAAGGAACAGTTGGGAGGTACAAGGGGCCTAACACCTTACACCAGTTACTTCTTACCTGGGATTACAGAAATAGTTTTCAAAGCTCTCAATACTCTGAAAGTTCGAAGAGCTGAAACATTGCCTAGGTTTACAAATTCTGTTACATACCTGTAGGATTAAATCACAGTTATTCAGAATTTAGGCAAAGTTTATGCTACTTACTTGGGTCTTTCATCAAGACCGCTTTGGCGTTTTTAGCAAAAAATTAAATAGCAACAGTCAGAGGTTTACCTTTCACTGCAGTTTGCCTTGCATTAATATGCTTTCAGAGCCTTCAGTTAAATTAAATGTCTCTGAAGTGAATCGCAGTGATTTAACTTTGAAAGCCTAAAATTTATCTAGACTAGATTGGTAAGTTTGGAGAATGAAGTCAAAGGGATGCTCCTTCTCTGCTCAGAGAAAAAAATGCAGGACATGAAATTAGCCTCTCTAATACTAGCTGTACTAATGGCTTCTGCAGTATTTATGTTTAAACCAAAATATGCATATTAGAATGTGAAAATTGTTTTAGACAAAAGTAAATCCATACCAGAATTTCCATTTAACGGAATTGATATGTATAGATACTAATTTCATGCCCTTTTTGCCCTTCACTTTCAAAGAAAAAGCAAAAAACAAAAACTTACGCAAAGGTAATGACAGTGAAATCAAGCCAGTTCCATGGATCTCGAAGAAAAGTAAAATCTTCTAAGCAAAAGCCCCTTGCAATGATTTTTATGAGTGACTCAAATGTGTAAATTCCAGTGAACGTATACCTGGAAAATATAGGAAAATTTAATCAAAATAAGTAGCAACATTTTACATTGGTATTCTGATAGAAACCTGATGATCAAATGAAAGAGTTTTTTATTTCAAAACTGGAAAAGAAATACAGTAAATAAGCATTTTCTTCTAAAATACATTATATTCACCATATATACTTGTGCATTTACATGCATTAGTTGTGACATGCTGTTGAAGTACAGCAGTCCTGATCATGTACATAAATCAAAAGAAATAAATCCATCAAATAAATGACATATTAAAAATTTACTAGTGACGCTCAGTTTAAAAGTATGCAGCACTAGATCAGTTACTGGATACTGTCTGAATCACTAACATCTAAAACATCTAGTATTAACTCTAAAAAGGGAAGAACGCAAGCGTACACTGAACTCTCACTTTAGGAAAACTTGCTTATACGCTGTCCTTAACTGATGTGTACAAATAGATGGCCATGGTTCTGCTATTAATGCAGTGGCGTAAAGGAGGGTAAAAACATCGGGTAGATGCTAAACCATGAAGAGAGAGAAAACTAGTGGAATCTCAGTAGAATACTATCTGTAAACAACTTTCATTTTTTCTACCCAATCGTTCTAGCAGAAGGAGATTTAAATGATTAGTCAACATTTCTACATAGTTTAGAGAGGAAATAGTAGTAATGTCTCATGAGAGTTCCTGCCAGCACACGTGACTGCGGTTACTGGCATGCCAACTCCTAGAGGAACAAAGATATCTTTAAATAACATATGCAACTTACTCTACATTCTTTGTCCAGTCCGGAGGGTTACTCATGGTCATAAATACACAGTTGGTCAAAATAGTGCACATGATAAGCATGCTGAATAATGTAGAAGTAGTTAAGGAAAACACAACAGTAATTCATACGGTATCACACCAGCCATGTATCTTAAGTACAGTAAAATATTGCCACTTACACAAATCTTTTAGACTTTGATAAACATTGCACATACATTTTGCTTAACCTGGTAGTTTTCACTTTAGCACGTTAAACTTTAATATTAGTCTGGATTTGTTGATGTTATGATGTTGATTTATTGATGTCCTCATGTTTTGTTTTCAGCTGGTACTGAAAGGCAAAGGAGACAGCTCTCACATGCCTGGGAGGTAATGTGAGCTGAGTAACAGCCAAAACTGAAATAACTTGCAGAAGAATACTGTTTTACTTAAGTACCTGACACAACTGAATAAGTGCTAGCCTTTCACTTCTACCATTTTGGTACTAAACTCAACAGCTGGCATATGCAAGGTAAAAAAAGATCATCCTATTTACCATGAGTCAGAGCTGTAGAGAAAGCACACACCACCCCAGCACCCAGCACAGCCAGTCTGTCAAAAACACAGAACAAAACACAGAATACTGTTTTTAACTACTGAAGTGACTGTATTCCATGTTTCCCTATCACTAGCTTAGCAGTACATGCTTTAGTCAGTGAAAGAGAAATCCATAGAGAGCTGTCCTGGTTTCGGCTGGGACAGTTAACTCTCTTCTTAGTAGCTGGTACAGTGCTGTGTTTTGGATTTAGCGTGAGAATAATGTTGATAACACACTGATGTTTTAGTTGTTGCTAAGTAGCGCTAATCTTAAGTCAAGGATTTTTCAGTTTCTCATGCTCTGCCAGCAAGCAGGTGTGCAAGAAGCTGGGAGGGAGCATAGCCAGGACAGCTGACCTGAACTATTCCATACCATGGAATGTCATGCTTAGTATATAAACAGGGGGGAGTTGGCCAGGAGGGGCAGATCTCTGCTTGGGCATCGGTCAGCGGGTGGTGAGCAATTGCATTGTGCATCACTGTTGGGGTTTTTTTTCCTCCCCCCCCCCCTTTTTTTTTTGTTATATTCCTTTTCATTACAATTCTTATTATTATATTTCATTATTATTATTGTTAGTATTATATTTTACTGCAGTTATTAAACCATTGTTATCTCAACCCATGAGTTTTACCTTTTTTCCCGATTCTCCTCCCCATCTCACTGGGAGCAGGGGGGGAGTGAGGGAGCAGCTGCGTGGTGCTTAGCTGCTGGCTGGGGTTAAACCATGACAAGAGCTCATAGATTAAGGTGAATAATTTTCCAATATTATTTGTGAGCTCTCTCAAAACACGTTAGCAGTAAAAGAAGCATCTCTTGTTCCACCAATGCTATAATTTGAAAATGGTTCAGTAGTACCTTGTGGTCAATTGCTTGAAAAGCATGGAAAACTGGTGAAGATTAGAATGCAAATTAATTTTTATTTAGCGTTCCAGCAAGGAACAATTAGATATTCTGGGACTATGAAACCCAGACTAACAGCTCAAAGGGGCTTGTGGTAGGAAGGTGGGACTGTCCACTGGGGCTTCATTACACCCAATGTGATGCTCTTGGTTTACAAGATCATTGGCTCTACAAACAGTGCGGTCCTTCCTTTTTTGAGGCAATAAAGTAAGCTCGATTCCTCAAACATTTGGAAATACTGAAGTAACAAAACTAGACCAAACCTGACTCAAAATGGCCACATGATGGCAGCAAAAAATAAGAACCGCTACACCTTTATGCCAAATGGTTAACCCGATTCTAATTTTTCCTCTAGTCATCTCTCTACGTGATGTGTTCCTTAAAAACAGTTACATCAACAAAACTGGCAAAGAAGCTAGCTTAAAGTAAAGAAAGCCATTTACACATAAACTTGTATATAAGAGCCCAGGATTTTTAATTTCTGTTTTCTTTTTTTTTTTTTTTTTTTTTTAAATCAAGTAGATAGCATTTTGTTGTTTGGAGTATATTTTTATGCCATGGACAAAAAAACCCAAGCCTTCACTCTAGGTGAAGGCAGAATAGGAGAAGTAACATCTCAGCCTAAACTTTGCAGAAAATTGGTGCAAACATTAAGATCATCGCTTACAGCTGCTGAACAATTTAATCTTGAGCATATCTTTTCAAGTAAACATTCAAATCACAGGAAAGGATTTAGCTGCCTGATTCCCATAGATAGGTGGGTGACCTTTGTCTAAATGCCTGACCAAGCAGTGAATATTGTGATATCTTTCATTAAGTGACTTAACTCGTTTTGAAGATCATGTTGTCATACAAGCTCTGTACAGTAAAAATCATTGTTCAGTGGCTTAGAATAAATTAATAGAATGCCTTACAATGCTCGTCCTCACAGTCCACAGACAGCTCTAAAGAGTCTGATTTAATATAATTGGGAAATTCCTTTAAATAAAGAGAATCCATTTTGGTAGTTGAAAAACTTGGAGATGTCTGGCTGCAGCTTCAGTAGTCTCATAAAACAGTTAAATGACTGGAATGTCCTCTTAGGAGAGCTGAGGTTTTATACCTATGCGGTGTATTATGTGTTTACAGCTAGCTATCATTCATAACAAAGGCCACAGGTAGATCCTTGCACATTGCTCACTCTGTACATAACTCGCCACATCTGTGAGCTGCATGGCCAAAGTGCTGTTCACTCTCAAAGGGAGCAGCTGCTCAGTAAGGGCTAACGTACTTTGAAATATAAACTCTGGCCATGCTTTACCTTATGGGGATCTCAAACATAACTGACACATTTAATGTCTTTGCCTCTCTTCCTTCTTCTCCCACATTTTGAGAGTTTGATTTATAACCTCAACGTTCCCCTAATTTACTATTTTATGTTCTATAATAATTCAACTATACACATAGGTAAACAATTCTGACATATGATGACTTCTTCATGGAAATGTACTGTCTTATTCATGCTCTTCCTATATAGGCAAGCAGCAGGGTTAGAGACACTATACAGCCTCAAGCTAATCAATTACTGGAGCAGCTGAAGTCTCTTATCGCCTGTGTGGACTTGGTGGAAGATGAAGATTGGAAAAAACAAACATTGCCAATTGGTTTCACAGATGCCTGCTGGCAGTCAGGCCACACTGAGTAACACTGCAATTTCAGCTTCAAAAGGCTAGCACAGGGGTACTTAGCAGGTACCACATTTTCTCTAGAGCATCTTCCTGTTCCTTTCTAACATTCCTTGCACTCTGCAGCTCCAGCCACTGCCACCTCCCTTTTTTTGTCTGCTCAACCCCCCACCTATTCTTACCTTTTCATCCTTTCCTATTAATTGCCAAAGTCTGGCCATCTCCCATCACTCTTGTGTTGTCCCCTCAGTTCCACAGTCTACCTTAACTTGGGTCAGGCAGGCAAAAGGGGGGGGGCGGGAAGGCAGAATACCAGGAGGTGAGTCAGCAGAGCATGAGAGAGAGAAATTCATGCTGTTACCAATTCCTGTATCTGGTATTACAATAGGTATCGGCAATGAGGAAGAGTAGTTGCAGGGAAAGTCTCTGAGCACTGGGACAACACACACAGTTTCTTTGCAGGGGGAGCAACGTCTGACCACATGTCTGGGCACATGTGATTAGAGCACCCTATACAGAAGTTCAGAGAATTTGGAGGATGTACAGATGAAGGTTTTCCAACCAATATAGCAATTTCGTTGTGTTCAACACGCATCTTTCATACTGAAAGGCACAGTTCTATTGCAAAGGCCAAAATGCCACACACCCACCTCAAAACGTAAGGGCAGTAGAGCTTATCGATAAAAGTCAGAAGATTATTAAAAATAATAAGCAACATTACCTTCTAATCTTTTTCTTATAGGTGGCTAACCTTGTATAAGCAGCTGAAATCTAAACTGCATTATGGAACATATAATGTGGTTCTTAGTTAAACATATTCATATATGCAGTGTTTGTACTATACTGAATTAAAAAAAAGAAAAAAAAGAATCTATGCATCATTCTTATGTTTACGATAAAAAAAATAAACCCCCCTTATGTCTATATCTAAGATAAAAATAGCCCATCCCATAGTTGGCTGGTTGGAAAAGAAATCAGTTCATATAGTGAAAGGAAACCTCCTTCTGTAATAGAGCTAAATTATGTAATCACACAATCAGTTAATAGATAGAAGGAAAAATATTGGAATTGCATATTGTTTATTAGAATTGCTTGTGTTCTGACTGCCATCAAGACCAGCTGGATACTCTTTGAACACAATAAGGAGGAACTTAAAACCAAAACCAAACTCAGTAATCAGTATGCCAGTAAAAAACATTACCCACAACTAGCACAGATGCAGGATTGGAAGGTATTGTAAATCAGAGCCTATAACTTGAACGGATAGGCATTCATTAGAGCCTTCAATCTGACAGTATTTGGCTGCATTTTCTCACCATCACCACCACCGTGTCTGCAGGTGTCTGTCAGGTCCCTTAGCTACTGTCCCTAAATGCCCCCTGACTCCTCTCCAGATACCTTCCTCCCCTTCTCACACTGCTTTAACTTCCAAGGAGCTCAGAGGAAAAGGTCTTCTGAGTCAGCAGCAATCAGCCTTGTTTCTTCCTTTTTCCAAAGACCTGGAAGATTCTGCCAACAATCTCTAATAATAAGGCTTTGACTAACTGTTCAATGTTAAAAGTCTTACTGTCACCCTGAAGTTTTCATTTGGTGACTACTTTTCTCAGTCCTGGGGTTTTGCAAGAAAAGTGCACCAAAACCTCACCAACTAGGAATTCCCATGAACCTGTTATGAACATCAGGCACCAATCCCACATGCCAGTCTAAAACTTTACGTTGTGCACCGTCCCATCAGTTATGGTCCCCCAATCTGTCGACCATCTGCACATACAGATGCTTTGCAAACCACCTGCAGGACTGCTGCCTAGGCTTTCTGGCAATGTATTAAATTTGGCAGAGACTTGTGGTGCAACTGGGCAGGTTTGGGAATGTGAGATTCAGCATGCATGAACCAGGCTTCCAGGCACACTGCTGCAACAGACTATAAAGCTGGTCTTGAGGACGGCCTCAGAAAGACCCCTAAAAGGCAATATAAACATACCCCTGAGCTAGCCGCTCCTGAGCAGCTGCATAGCTGCCTAATTGCTTGCAAAACACAGAGTTCTTCTGGAATTTGTGAGCACAAACTGCATTTTTTTTAAAAAAAGATGTAATTATTTTATGAATAGGCTTCATAGCGCAAAAAAGAATCTAGGACACAAAAAATTTCAATGTTAAAATAAATCTGAAGAAACTTTTCTGAAAAATTTATCAAGACGGATTCTTAAATCCATCTGCAGATTTGTACAGCAGAAGTACTGAAATTCAACAGAATAGCTAAAATGCATCTATATGATATATACATATTTTCTAGTATTTATAAAACCTTACCATAAGTCTTCCACTGTAAAATAAAAATAAAACTAACAGCCTAGAAAACCTTTATTTACAATGAAATAGAAAGAGTTTCATAACTCATGGTTTTTTTAATTTTCTTAACTTCAGTGTGTAACATTTTGAACAACCATTGAAAAAGGATATGAATGTACCAAAATTTTAATAGCTATTTTTCTAAGAGGATTGAAGGGAGTTAAAATGTACAGGGCAGAGGTGGCACTGAATCGGAAGATTGCCTTCCCTTTATTCAATACTATAAAGGTCTGAAAAAGAGAAAGAAAAGACATTTTGTAAGTGTGTATTCACTGTAGATGCTCATTTTAAAACTGTTCCTAGTGACCGATCACCAAAATTGTAACATTTTGAATAGCTAATACACAAAAACTGACTCATTTTTAAAATAAAACTTATTTCCAGTACTTACCTGAGGTACCTGACATATGAAAATATAATTTTAAATATAGAACATTCAGTTCATTAATGTTTTTATACTACTTCATTAAACAATCTCAGTACAGTAATAATACATTTACATGATGTGTTTCTTGTAAAAAGATGCAGAAATGATTAACTAGAATTATAATTTTATTTATGTTTTCCCATGGAAAACTCTCTCTTCCTGTTTGAAATACCGTAAGCAGGAAAACCTTACCTGTGGATGTTAATGATGTGTTAGTAAGAGAAATCCTTATAGAAACTGATTTAATAGACTACCCATTTGTTCATATGTTTTATTCTAGTCTGCTTCTTGGTCTTTGTGCTAAGGAGAGAGGGAAACAGCAGTAACACATATAGCCATGATTAAGTAGATCCCTGAGGACTGTGGACATCTGAATACACCTTACCAGAGGAGAGCAAGAGATACATCCCAGATGACCTCCCTGCACAACTGTGGTTTGCAGGTGTGAAACTTTCCCAGAACATACATACTTGTTAAATTTAAATTTTAACAGCTAAAGAGCCTACCAAATTTAGAGAAACTTAAAGGCATGCAAGCCTTACTTCAGAGAGTTGTAGAAGACTCTGTAGACTGAAAGCTTGTCTATTTTTCTCAAATAAACGTGTGAGGCAAATATAAATGGTATGAGAGCAAACCCTACAAACATTGCTTTGCTTCCCCTGTAGGCCATCATGGCTGCAACAGCATTAACACTACAGCGTGGGAAATGTGGACTGTCAGGTTTCTTTGTGGCACTAAGGTGCTCTTCAACTGCAAGATCAATCAGAAAAGAATGAAAAACACTGCAGAAGGAAGGCTCAGTAACTCCGAAGAAAGCTGCATGCAGTGGAAGGGATGATGCAATGATTATAGCCTAAATTCAAACTGAATTAAAAGTATTGAAGAATCTGCCCAAGAGAAATGTCCAAAATTCCTTTTTTTGTTTTGTCACAGTTGTATATTTTGTAAATAAGCTATGATAAAGCCTCCTTGTTTTTCGTTACGTTGCTGACGAAGTGAGCTGTAAACGAGAATGCCAGTGGAAGTGTGGGAAAGGGTATGTTGGTCTCTTCTGGTGTCCGTGACATCAAGCATCGCTTCAAGACCGTACGGAAGTGGACTACAAGGCTATATTTGGGAAGGCTGGCAGACAGACAAAATATGCCAAGGAGGTTCAAGAAGGATGATTCTTCAGCCTGCTTAGATTTGGGAAGCTTAATATGTATGGACCATGAAGTACAGATACAAATCTCTAGGAGCACCCAGGAGGTGGAAGAGATGTGGAGATGAGGGTTGCCACCAGTCTGTGACAGATACCAAGTACTGAAGGCAGAGGAGAAGCAGGGATTAAGCCCTGAGGAAAAGCTGTCCCAGTCCCAGCTCAGTTGCTGGCTTCTTCCCTGGGCTGTCTCTCCATCATAGCTCTACATGGCACACCTTCCTATACGGACCAAACCCCTTAAGAGTAAGGGATATTAATAGTGAGACTTTATATTTTCTTGAGTACAAACTCAAGATGTGTAGGAATGGTATATGTATTTGATTTCCCTGCTTCTGCATAGAAATGGAGAAACTGCATATGAAACTGAGGACAGTGGGATAAAGCCTGAGCTAATGTTTCCAAATTATACTTCCAGTTATGGATTACAGATAACAACCACCTTCAAAGCATAACTGCAGGTGATCTGACCTTAAATGAAGCTTTCATTTTAAATACTGAAGCAACCAAGCAGATGAATGATTTTTTGGCACATTGTTTTAAAGCCTCACACCCCAAGGGGGAAGGTGAGTTTCCCCTCCCAGGTCTGTCCCCAGCCCCCAGGACTCACAGCTCAGAAGCCTCCACTCCCAGCTTTTGTAGCTATGAGGTAATTGACAAAATACATTAAAAATCACACTCCCTACTAACTTTGCATCTAAGACTACACCACCTACGTTTAGTCAACCTACATTTTTTTAAAAATCTTTGAACACAAGCATATTAAACATACATCTCTTTTCTAATGTGCCTTATGGAAAATAACAGCATGCTGGCACAGCTCCAGTTTCAGTTGGAAGCTGCTGCTATTTTAGCTGTTCTACTTTCTGCTGCCCTGCATAAGCAGAACCAACAAGACAAATTCCCTACCTCAGTTTTAATTTTTCACTCAAAGCATCTTTGTGACTGGAGCCTTCACAATGACTTTGTTGGTCCTCTGACTTCTAGCCTTAAACATGAACTAAAGTTGTATTTTATTTCTGAAGAACTTTCATTAAAAAATACAGATAACAGCTGATATCCAATCCCTGTGTAAGCTTCCCTCCCTGGTAAGCCTGCTCTATCTCACTCCAGTCTCAACCCAGATGCAAGCCAGTGTGTAGGCAGTGCGGATGAACATGAAGTATTGTACCCAAAGCTGTCAGGACAAAGTAGACATACACTGAGAAAAGCTAAATAAATTCTAAACAAATTGTAAGATTAATGTTCGTATATGAAGGATTATGTATACTTTTCAGGGCTTAGGTTTTATAAAGTGCTTTAATAATTTCATAAAGGCAGGAAACCTGCTCACACTCAAAGTATTAGAGTGTGACTATAAATTCAAAGAAATCCCTAAACAGACGTCCTTGATTTGCCGCTTTTGCATCTGTAACCTGGGTCCCAGTTCTGTAACTTCTGCCATATTTGATATAAGCCCAGAAACTCCATTCTTAGCAGGGCAAAGAAGGAGGAGGAGTATTTTGAGAAGATGCACCTAAGAGGGAAGAAGACTCCACACTGAACAAAGATATGGTGTCCAAGAACCTCTTGGGACAAAGAGTTCCCAAAACCTTATTTCTCCTCTCCTTCCTCCCAGCTAGCTTTAAACATAGTTTCTGGAAGTCTACATTTAGCAAGCTGACTGCTACTCCATTGCATTTCCACTTCCTACAGTTAAATAAACACCATCTAAAACTTCATAGGACCTTCTGAAAGGCAAGAGGTAACATATTGTTGAGCTGGGTCCTTAGCTTCTCGGGAAAAACCCCAGGGGCAGCTAGAACAAGAGACTCATGGCATGTTGGAAGTTGGCATTTCTTGGTTTTGTGGTTATCTTTTGAAACCATGTTTGCTAGCAAGACCTTAATTTTTTGCTTTGCTAGAACTTTCCACTTACAAATTCTTTCACTTACAACTATCAAAAATATCTAAAATCACTAGTGCATTCACCTTTTCTGATGTAATGAAGTTAAGTAAAGCAATTTTACAAAATCTTTTTGTTTCTACAATCCAAGACAAATCCGGGAATCCCAGGAGCTAGTGGTTTGATCAGATTAGGGACTGATATTACCAAGTGCCAGGACAAAAGGAGGCACCTTTTCTGACAGACATCGTTCAACTTCCTTCTGGCAAGAGGCAGGGCATGGAGTGGCAATCAACAATGCTGTTATCTATATTATAGCAGGAGGAAAGTGAAGTAAGACCCATTTAGTTCCACCTATTCTTTCCCTCCTTTTTAATGTAGCAGCCTAGGTTGAAGAGAACATAGCCAGCCCTTAGTATGAAACCAAGTGGACCAGATTTTGATGCATGCCTGCAGGTCAGGATCTTAGGGGGTTCCAGCTGATCCTTTCTCTATAGACAGTGATGTGAACCTCCTTGATCCTTTGTGATGGCAGCTTGAGCATGAACAGGCAGTCATTATTATACTGGGAACACACTGATTTGCACTTAGACAGAAGTGGAACGCAAAAAATGAGTAAAGTCCAAGTTCATTTTTACTCAATTTTGGATAAAAAAAAAGAGCATTGCAACCATTTAGGATGCTAAACTTCACAGTTCTGAAGACCATCATTATTGACCACCACAGTCAGCAGCATTTCATTATAATAAAATCATAAGAATATAAGAACAGGTATTGTATTGTACAGTTGCTGGCATTCAGGCTATCTGTGATACAGTGTAAATCAATAATACTATCAGGTGTGTAAATTTGCTATAATGGGCTGTTCTGTTGTCAAACAGTGGTTGTCAATTTTTTCCTTTTCCTTTCAACTTCAGATTAATATTGGACATGAATATGTCCTCTTTGGTTGTAGGTTTTGCACAGAAGCACAGTTACAAAACCATAAAACTAGCACACCTATCTGTTTTTGTTTCTGTTAACAGGTTTTCCCATTTTTAACTTTTCATCTCAGGGCTAGCTTATGCACAAATTAAGGCTCTCACACTAGCTCAACACTTTTATTTATTCCTGTCTTATTCTGTATTAAACTGTATCAAATCATGGCATGCACAAACCTATTGCTTAGGAAAAAAGTCCCAAGGATGAAATGTAAAATACTCTAGATGATGTTTCAACATTCAATACATGCAAAAATATAGTGAACTTGTTCAATCTTGCTACAAAAATAGGAAAAAAAACCCTCAGCAAGTGGGATGCAAAACTTGCACGAGGCAAATGATAGATGATTTCACTCACGACCCAAATTTGGGATAAAAAAGATATTCCTAAAATTCTTGTACGGGTTTCCTGAATAAACACTTTGACCATGTTCATTAGTATCATTTGATCAGTGCTGTAGGTAACCATTTTTATTCCCTATTTGAAAGTTTGGAAGCCAAACAGATATAGTTTCTGTCAATAAATCAGATATAGTTTATGTAGAGATCTTACTAGAGATCCAAAGCAACAGTGGCATCTGCTAATCCATACACTTGTCCTAAGCCTTTCTTGCAAATAAGTATTTTCCTTCATTCTAGTGTTTTTCATTAGATCCATGTCATTTCAGATAGATGCTTCCCCAGGCAGAAATATAAAATCTCTAACCATTGTGCAGCAGTTGTCCGACCGTTACATTGGGAGAGGGTGTGCTGATTGATTCCTTGGCTTTACAAGGTGGAATTCAGAGAGGGATAGAGAGAAAGCTGAAATGTTAAATGGTACAGAGGTAAATGCATTGAGCATTGAGTCCTTCACATCTTCCTGGAGATGTTCACTGCTTCAGGCTTTTCTCAAACTATTTCTCCTTCTGAGATTTGCAGGAGCATCAACTGCTACCAACACTCTCAAAAGACAAGTGAAACGATGAAAGTCTTTCCAGAATTCACATACAGCTAGATAAGAAAATCCAGGAATTAGATATTTTAAAGTCAAATTACCAATGTAAAAATGAAATAGAAGTTGGATTTCTGTTAGGAAAGTCTATTTTCCTCCTACTGAAGGAAGAAAAAATGGAGACAATTGTAGTGTGTGAGAAATTTTTGTCTTGTCTTTGACTGACAGGGCTGTTTCTATTACTGTCCTGTAGAAGATTAAAGCACGTGCACAGAGAGGATGTGTGGACTTCAGCACAAAGAAGAGAGTCCCAGCAGGTATGCGACTTGCCTGTAAAAGTTATTTAGTGTGCAAATAAAAAGATTCTTCCTTTCAAATAGTACAGAAACTTGGTTGAATATGTTCAGCTGGTTTCACTCCATTTCTTGCAACTCTGTCATCAGATCTGGCTGATGTAGTAAGTTTTCAGCTCCATCTGTGAAGGGACTGAAAGGGTCTTCCATTTCTAAGGGCTCTAGAAGCATACCTGTAGGTCATACCTATCATGTATCTGTCACTGTAAGACACACAAGACAGACTGATTTGACTATAAAGGTCCAGGATGAGCTGTGGGCAGGTAGGGATATAATTATATGTGATTTTGTATCATAAACAGACACAATTAGTACAGAACTCTACAAGGCCTGCTTTTATAGAAACGTATCTTTTATCTTTGTAAAAGTAGAACTGTGATTTAAAGATAAATCTTCATACACTGTGAATGGCAGATAAAGGCTCTTTCAGAGGCATCAAATAATAAAGATAAAAATATTGTTCTTTCACATAGTATTTTCTCTCTTGTCAAAATAGGACTCATAAATCACATGAAATTTAGCAAGCTAAGACACTTAGAACACAGCACTTTCTGAAAATCAAAATGACTCATCTTGATATAGTTTTCATAATCACAGTATCTAATAATTAAAGTATCACCCAAGCTAGCTATCACTATAAACTGTGAACCTTTTCTGCTGCATATGGGCTGTGCAACAGAATCATCCTGAAAGGATTCCAGGGCCGTTCAAGGCCAGTTCCACCAGAAACTTTTAAATCAGTTTTACACTCTCTTTATGATATTTTCTGCTTATCCATGTGTTTCTCTACTGATTCCATAGATTTCCTAAGAGTTTGCTATCAAAGCAGATTTCTGGGAAGAAAAGGTGCTATGCATTGGTTCATACTGTCAGTTTTAAATCTGAAGAACCTTAGAGAAAGTGTGGCATGTTGGTGTACTCAGTTTCAATACATATTCACTTTTTTAAAGTTTGCAAAGTATGTCATCTATTATGTATACACGTTTGTATAGGTATTATATATTGCTTACAATCAAAGACAACATACTATGTTTCAGCTTTGAGATAAATGGTCCTTTGATATAAATTCAATTATATCAAAGGAATAAATTTTTATGTAAATAAAAAGAAAAGGATGAAATGTTAGTAACCATTAAGGATGATGGATTCTGTCCTGTACCATAGAGGACAGTGGGCACTTTGCAAACGATTGAGAGAGCAGTGAAAAGAAGCCTAGATTTTCACACTATTTATTTATACCTTGCTACATCCATTGTACAACCATATTATACAATCAGTCATAATGTTACATTTATTGCCAATTTTATTAATTTAATTCTAAAAATAATGTTACTGAAAAATTCCTCCTTATGTAAAGCAGGAGGACCAGTGTGCCAAGGGCACACAAGGGTAAATGTGTTCTAATAACATATATTAGCTAAATCAACTTTTTATAACTAGAAGATACTAAATATTTATCTACTAACTTTCTGGAAGGCAGAATGTATATGTATCGCTGGCATCAAACATTTTCTGCTCTTGTTGTACACCTAGTCCTTTTAGCAATGCTTAACTGTTTCCACATTATTAAAATGACATGTTCCTACATGGTTGCAAATTAACAGACAGCAGTAACAAGCTGTATGACCCACTCCATGAAAATGAAATGAACATAATAAAGCACTCCAAACACTGGCATATGAACAGGATTGATATTAGACTCACTTTTTTATTGATGTAATATGGGTCCATGTCTTCCAAGGGCTCAGACACCATTCCTGGAGGTATGTCGCCGTATATAAACGGAAGTGTTTTTCCTGCCTCCAAATCACTGTTTGGCTTTGGCCCATTTTCATCATCATTGTCTTTACGATCTTGTTTAGAATTCTTAGCTTTTTCTGCAGCAATGCGTTGTTCAATAGCCGCAAGAGACTCTCTAGTGAAGTATTGGAAGCTGTCTGGTCCTGGTGGTACAAGCACTGACTGCTCCATCTTTTCATCCTGCACATTTTAATTACCATTTATTCTTCTGCATAGGAAAATACTAAAAGAAAGCAGAAAATAAAATTCAAACAAACATGTTAAAATCACCAAGTAAGAAAGATATAACATTTATTTTTAAATGCTTTTGATTATGCTATGTTGGAATGTTCAAATACACAATATTGAAAATTATGTAAAGAAAGATAAAATAACCAGTTTAGTTGGTGATTTGACCTTTGTAAGAGGCACTCATGTGGTTCTTATGCTAGTTATATAAACTGCAATAATTTCTCAACTCTAGGATTATAGTGGTCTTTTACTCCAAATAAGCAAAGGCATGATACTCAAGAACAATCAGATACATTCTTTCCTCATAACTCTAATTATCTTAAAATCACCTTGCACTCCTCTGGAATCAATCAGAACTATATTGGTAGCTATAAATAGCACTGTTCATCAGAGCTAATGCAGAATTTCCACTGAGTTCAGCAAGAGTATCAGAAAACAAGCACTGCAGAATCAGAATTTCTATTAAACAAATAAAAATCAACTCTGCTTATTATGAGGTAGTACAGTAGTGGTTCCAAGTAAGTTTTTGTACAAGTAGTTACTCGAGATAATAAGAAGAACAATTGCCTATTTTTATTTCAATTTAACTATTACTATATATCTGGTTCTTTACTGAATAGCTGTAATTGGATAATTCTAGAAGTATTCTAATATACATATTTATTTATATATTGCAACTGAGAAAATAAACCTGATGAGGGGGGTGGGGGGAAAGCCCTGTTAATACTATGGATCTGGCATCTTTCATGCTGCTGAATAATTTTCTAATGACATCAGACATACAGATGAAATGCATATTTGGGCACACAATGGCGCATATGTCCCCCACACCTGAATGTAAAGAGATATTTGCAGTGTCCACCCATTGCTGGGGTCCTTGCAAAATGATCAGTCAGCCTTTCAGGAGACTTAAGGGTCAATGCAGGTCAGTACTTGTTGAAATAAGCTAGAGATATGGAATGACAGAGAAGTAAGAATACAAGAGATGGTTGGGGGAAAACATATTAAAACAAATAAAAAGGTGACAAACAAAACCAGGAATTATGGAAAGAAGCAGAAAAAGATGAGGAAAACAGAGCAAAAAATGGAAACAAGAGGAGACCGTAAATGAATGTAGGAAGAATTAGGGGAGAAAGTGAAGGATGTGAAAAGGAAAAAATAGGAAGACTGGAAGATTAGCAGTATAAAAATGCAGAGATGAAAACAAAGAAAAATAAAAAAGTAGGTGGAAGAACAGAATACTGGGAAAGGAGCGGGAAGGGAAGCAAGTATAGATAGGGTTAAACTTTCTACCAAGGAAAAGTCAATAAAGAGAATAAGAAAATAGATGAGAAATAAAGGGAGAAGAAAGAAAAACATAGCTGGGAAATGAAAAAGAAAGTCACTAAAATATATCAAGTAATAAACCCAAATCCTCTGGATCACTAATGCCAGGGTGAGCACAAGCATCTTAATCAGACATACGTATTGAGTAGTGGAATATAGTGGATAAAATAAGACAGAGGGGTCAAAGTGCTTAGGGACTCTATAACCCCAATTTTCTTGATTTCTCAGGAAAAAAAACCAAAACGTATCTTACTTGGATGTATAGAATCATCACCCACAATCAGAGGAATGACTTCTAAAGAATTGAGGTGGCAGATTTCTCACTGTAAAAAAATTAAAGGGAGCTCATCTCCTACCAAAACACAAAGTATTCACCCATGCAGAGTGTAGACTCATGCCAAAAACAGTTCTCCAAAGCTTTCCCTTCTTTCTAATCCTGGAAGGAAAAGGAATCATCCTGTTGTCTCTCCATTAGGGGGAAAAAGGATATAAGAAAGTGTACCTCAATCGACAAGGATTTAAAATCTTCTCTTCCTCCACATAGAGAGCATCCTCCAGACATCACCCAGCTCTCCATTTTGTGGTTCTGTTTACTTCTGGGAATTGACTCTTCAGTCCCTCAACTACTGAACAGTTATAAACTCACAGTTTGTACACTCTGACATTATTTCTTAATGTTCAGTCACACCTTGTGGATATTGGGAAAGAAGGAGAAAAAACTAGTAGCCACACCACTGACCTTGCTGATCCCCAAACTGATCCCTGTAAGCGGCACCGTAATTTGGGAAACCTATCTCATACTAAGCCACTATTCAAATATTATGGGAGCCACAGCTGTAGGTGGATACTACTTGCTCTGTGGGCTTCAGGGAGACACAGAGACTCAAGAGAGACAGTCTTCTCTGCTCAGCTTATTTGGCAAAGGAAGGGATGAAGGCCCTCTCTCCCTCTCCCTCTCCCCTCCTCTCTCTCAGCATAGGTATAATCCCCATGGGCACCAGCAAATGAGGCTACACAGCCATGTCTGCCTTTCCCTCTCCTCCTCCTCGTGAGACCCAGGAGGTTGGTTTTCCCCTTTGCCATTTTTCCTTTGAAAATTCCCTTCATTGTCCAAAAACCCCACTGTACCCGGCACTCGGTGTTCCCTGCCATGATGGCCAGCGAGGGCACAGCAAGCCAAACGAGTCCTGGCGCAGTGGGAGGGAGGTGCTGGACAGTAGCAAGGGCAATCTCATGTTTTGAAGAGGAAGGAAATGGACAGCCAGCAAGCAGTCAGCAAAGCTGAGCTCTGAAACCCTATGGTGCTCTGTCAGGATCACCGTTTAGTTCAGCTGTGTCCCCAGCTGGCACGCAGAACAAGGAGGTAAGCCTGCAGGATTTGCTTGCAGGTGCACAGAAGCAAGCTACTTCATAGCCATTAGTTACGTTGCAAAAACATTTGATTCAGCTACTGTGTTTACATACTGAGTTTAAAAACAGCAAATGCTCTGGGCTTTTCTAATAATACCTGTATTTTTTCTGTAGAAAGGAACTTTACATTATTTTTCTATAATTAATCCTAGAATGTTCTCAGGTCTGTTAAATGTATATGGAGCTAGCCAGATATACACCTTTAGATGTATCTAAATCAGAGTAGGCTGTACTTAACAAAATGTTTCAGGAGGCTTTATGAAGACTAAATACTTTTTATCCTCTATTTAGCAGATTAGAGGATGGTATTCCAGACAGATTTTCCCTTTCTTCCTGCATTTCCATGATTATAAGTCTTTAGAGTTGCAAATAGAAGTCTTCTATAAATTTAAAAGTCAATATTAAATACATACAGAATTGGCCACAGTCTTAATCCCAAATCGCTTTCATCTGTCATATCACAGTGGTTAACTGAAAGATTTGTGTTTCCTTTATTATAGTTGATGAATTTATTCTCACTTATATGTGTAGGGGATAGATAACAATTGATACCAGGCCAGTTAATCAACTGATATCCTTCTCATTTCTATAAGTGATTTATTAAATATTAATTGAATAACTACAGATTGTTTACATGATCCAAATGGAGTTCTTTTTTTTCTTTAGCATAGCACTGGTAATTCAACAGAGGAAAGAATGTAAGAATACACCAAATATATATTTTTTACTAAGTTCTTTCCTACTCTCCTGAAGTGAATGAGATTTTTTTTCCTTCTTCGTCTCCAATTGTGTTTGAGTGACTTTCTTATGAGCAGTGTATCAGTAGGCAAAACATTTCAAATTTTGGAAAATAAGGTACTCAGAACATATGAGAATAGAATCGTTGTGTTTCTTCTGAAATTTCCCAGGCAAAATATATTCATATATACTTTGTAGTATACATTATTGTAAGCCAGGCAATTCCAGGGCACGCTCAATATACTCTCTGTGCATAGACCATCTGTAAACCACATGCAGAATAAGTCTGAAGTTACTCAGCTGCATCTGTGTAATTGCACAATGCACACTTGATCTGCCCATGCATATTAAGTCCAAAGCATCCAGAACTACACTGGATTAGCTATGCACATACCGACCATCTGGGCAACATGCATGCAATTGGTTCAGAACTTCCCTGGTGAATGTGACCTACTGTACACCTTGCGTAGTTGTAGCTCTACACATACTTAGAGAATAACTCAAGCTGTCAAATATCCACAGAGTTTCTGCAAATTTCTAGTCTTCAAATTTCACCTAAATAAATTTTCTATGCAAAATAAAGGGATATGTTGGCAAATAGATGGAGAGATGGTGCCTTGTCTAAAAATGATTCCAAACCAGTTGCACACTAACCTTTGAAGAAGTCAATTAGATGATACATAACTCTCTGAAAAAGAGACAGGTTTGAACAAGAAGATTATTTCCTAACCTGATAAGCATCTGGTTTACTGTTAGCTTTCATGTTCTTCATGCCTTCATAACAAATAGTGACAAGAGTTTCTGGAGAGTTTGGTCAGGAGAACCTTAGCATACATGTAGAACTACAGTACTGCAAATACCTAAACTTTAGCAAGCTAATTTCTTTATGTTATCCATACACTTAAATCTAAAACTGTAACATGCTTTGATGTTTGATCTTCTGTGACAACACCCATGAGTGAAAATTTAGCTTCCATTTGCCACCAAATATACTGAATGTTGAGATGTTGAAGTTCCATTGGACCCTATGTGCTAGAAATGTAGGAATTTGATCGTAACAGACCAGTTCCAACAATGCTTATGGTACAGCAAACTGGTTCAGCTTTATACTTTCACCTACATAAACATCTATATGAAGCCTTCCATGATCATCTTTATATTCGAATGCTGAAATCAAACCTGATATCTCAAAAAATCTTTTTCCTGCCTCTCCCTCCATCCTTCAGGTGCCAAGATTTTCAGCAATATAAATTTTAACGTTAGCCAGCATTTAATTTTACTCAATTAACATAGCAATATGATTAACTTAAAAAAACTATAGCTTCTCAGATTTACCATATAGCAATGTGCCATGTGCCATGTTTTCTAGAACATACTACATAGATGTTCAGTTTCTTCTATGGTTAACACTGCAGGTGCTGAGTGATGTGAATGTTTCTAATGTACAGACACGGTGAATAGACCAGAATGGTATTTTTGCTCTTCTGTTGGCCTAGTTGTGTCACACAGATAAACATGTGACAGGCGTGAACTACAGAATATACTCTAGAGAATAACTAGAAAATAATTTATGTGCTTTACTTTTGTAGGTAAAACTTTGCATACGTTGGAAGTAGTGGTAAATTAACACTGATGCTTCCCCCACCCCACTTTATTTTTTGTATTCTCCAGTTTCTCAATTTGGTGAAAGGCCACTGAGACTAGATTTGTACACTGCTGCATGATGCAATCTGAGATAGTGCAGCTCTGGTTTGCTGGATGTGAATATGCGTCCAAGATGAAGTGGAAAGATGAGTGCAAAAGGGAATGCACATGAATCTTTCAAGAAATACATTGCGCGTTCTTTTGCACTGCTACTTGCAGAATTAATGACTCACAGGACTCTTCATTATATAAATCACAAAGTATGATTTGTTACACTGTGATGTATATACATCACTTGGTGATGTAAGAAATAAGTCATCTCTCACCACTAATAGAAAATCAAAATGATACTAAATCGAATCAAATATTAAGAAATTAGCAAACGGAACTGGACTGTTTTCACTGCCTGGTTAATCTCCCTTTGAATTTCAGGAAGGCACCCTTAAAAGTCTGTACAGACCACTGTTTCCTTGTACTTTCCAGCACTGTGAAACTGATTGCTAAGGGAAAACTCAGGCAAGAGAATTCTGCTAGAGTAAGCAGAATTTAATCTTGCCCTTCACTTTGCCCTTGCCCTGTGACACACATTATGTTTTTGCTTTTGGCATGAACTAACAAATCAGTTCTATTAAAAATCATGCATCTTACTATTTTGAAAAAGCATCAGAGTAGTAAACAGTAGCATTAATATTTTGAAGTGCTCTAGATGCAATGGTGTAACATCGGTAACTCCATTTTTATAAAGAGACTAACTAGGTATTAGCAAAGTTATCAGCGATATGCCCAGGGAAGGTCACCTGGCTGATTCAAGGCACAACTAACAGACCACAGCCACTATGAAATAAAGATAAATCAGTGAATCTACATGTAAACTCACAGGGCCCAAATCTCTATGTTATATTACTTCTTATTGTTTATTGGCACAGTTTCTCATTGGTTTTGATTTATCAGCCACTCATTATGATTCTTGTCTTCAGAATGCAGAATAAATATAAATTACCCTCCTCAAAGTGTGGATTTGTGGGAGGAGAGAAAGGAAGGTATGGCCAACTACTGCAGTTTTGTATGTGAGGCATTAGCTAAGGAGAAACCCCTGTTCCTTTCTTCCCAGAACCAAGCCTGTATCTGGCCTGTTTGTCTCTATTTTAGGGCTACTACAGGTAGCAAATGTAGGTAGGATATCCAAAGCAACACAGTTGGCAGAAGGACAGAAATCAGATTAGAATATTGGGACTATGCAACTTTTTATGACTCCTTGTAGCTCATATATAAAATTAAATTTAATTCTCATGGACAGCTTTCTGAGGCAAACATGCATGTTACCAGACCGATAATAGGATTCTCCCATATATTTTTTCACTGTCTTCTTCATGTTCCCTCTCGGCATGGATAATGCAGATCTGGGCACAAGGACTTGCTTGCATTAGATTACTTGGACTTGGCTAACTATATTTATTTAATGCATATTAATTTTAAATGCAGTGTAGGTACATTAATACTGCAGACTTCAGAATAGGGTACATACATATGCACTGAGCTATAAATGAATTATCTGAAATATTGGAAGCAATCAAATAGTATATACTAGCTCAAGTGAAAGTCTATGCTTTGCAGCTAGATATTTCCATTACCAAACCTGACACACAGCAAGGTTATTGGCACGGGAAAGAGTCACAGAAGAGGATTGATGAGGGGAGAGGATGACTACTTAGTTTCCCAGAGTTGCAAACAGCCATGGGTACCTATGTGATTTAGGAAGGCAGTTTAGTGCTCCAGTCTAGGCTGCCCAACAGCCAGAAAGCAGAACAGACAGAGATAGGAAATACAGCTAATGTCTATGGTATTCACGCTGTTGTATAATTGCTTAGCTTACATCTCATTACATGAGTATCTATGCTAAACTCCCTCATCAGCTCCAGGGAATTCAAAGCCACATTTTCCATCAATCAGCAAAACTCTTACACTACCATGGGCAACAGACCATCTAATCTCTCTTTGCAGTGCTCTGCCATCACTATGCAGGAATGAAATCAAGATTGATGGGATAGAAAGAAAGCCCATGAGAAAACATGAACTTGGCATCTTAATGGTAAGCTTTCATTTGGGAAGGCAATCTTGGCTTCTGATCCCTGCTCCTAGAACTATTTCTCTATTATATCTAATAAATTCACTTGAGAAGAGTTGGTTGAAAATCACCGGAGGTGTATTCATAGCTGAGAAGAAAAAATTTAGGAATACTCATGGGAAAAGAGGGTTCAGTTCTAGTTTTCACTCCCAATTAATTTCTTCAATTCAGGAAGAAAATATAAGCCTCAGTTTTGAAAAATAAAACAAAATATAACAAGCCAGCCTTCCTCAAACAAAATAACTAACCAAGCAAAACCCCCATGCTGGGAAAACAAGAGCTATCTTTACTAGGGACTGTTGTCTGCTGCTGTCAAAGCAGACTTTTGTGTAGCTGCAGCCTTTTTTCCCCCTAATACCTAGATTCTCGGTCCTATCCTTGTTTCTTGATTAGAGGAAATCAGAAAACCACATGATGTGGACACAGCATATTATTCATCAATATTAGTTATATATATATGTATGCATTGTTTAGATTGCTACTCTCATTACATTTTTAAATTTAACTAATGTATCTCTAAACCAAAATATAGCTACTAGGCTTTGCTTTAGATTAAAAATAAATAGCTTGCTTCTGCTTACCGCTTTGCTAGTTTAATTCCATTAACTGCAATCAAGTCATTTCTATTTTAGAAAGCTGAAAAAACAAAATTAGTTATGCAGTTCCATAGAAAGAAAAAAATATTTTAATGGGAAAAGTCACAATGCATCTGCATTACTACTCCATCTGAGCAAATACATTTAATAGGTTAGAACTACTGGACTGCTACCAAACTGAATGAATTCCATGCTTCCTGTGTTCCTGCAGTGTATCTATCTTGTGCAGCAAATGACTGCAGTACAGAGTAGCAATCTTTCTGCTTTCTTTCATTTGATCAGAGCAGGGACCCCTTCTATTGGCAATCTACATTACTAATTCAAGATTAATTTTCTTAAGCAATGTCTGAAACATTTGTTTCCATTTACCTTAGCAAACATAATAGCACCTTTCTTCGGTTAAAAAAAATAAAGCAATGTAGGCTATGCGGTGTAAATTATATAATGCTACTGATTCATTTTACATTCAGGTAAAATTGAATTTAAGACAAGATTTAAGTTCTGGTTTTGGCATATTACCACACTTGGGAAACAAGGAATAAAAGCTGATGGAAAACAGATTGCTCCATACCCTGGAATGATGTCAAATTTGCAGAGCTAACGGTTTGTTAGCTCTGCAACAAAGACATCTCCATCCTCAAAAAGTTACTAAATTATGACCTTTGTGGGTTGCTTAACCCCATTAACAGCATTCTGGTATTTGCTCTCTCATGTGGTCAGTGGAAGGGCCAGAAGCCTTAAAGACATAAAGACAAAAGTATTTACATCTTCAAAACTTTCTGACAGTTTTAGTTATGTGTGTATTTTTCTTGCAAACAGATAGAAGAGCAAGCACTGATTTCACTCTTGAGGTTCCCCCGAGTCAAGGAAGCAGATGTGGGGACAACAGGAACATATTTAACACACAAGATAATGGGAAAAAATCAACTGTAATTAAGGAAACCAAAAGAATTGCTGGTTTGCAAGCAAAATGATGGGACTGCTATGAAGTGATAAAAACTCCAAAACTGTAGAAACTTGTAAATACTTTTTGTACTGCACAGGAAATCCAGACACCATATGAAAGCTAGAAGAGTTGAGTTTCAGCTTTCTCCAATTAAATATTAGAAACACGTTTTGATACTTTATCCCCTTGCTTTCACTCACTGTGCAGTCAAGGCATGTTTCAGCACATGCTTGTGCATGGTGCAGAGAGGAGGCAGTAACAGCCCCACGGCTCTATTTTAGAAGCAGGGTATTATATGCTAAGTCAGTGCAGTGCAGCACCCAAAGTGAGTGATCCATCTCACAAATTGTCTTTGAAAGGAGGGAGCGCTCAAGGAATGGGAGATGCTCAAACCACAAACCAACTCCGCAGCCTAGGAAGCGCTATTGCCACTGCATGACTTCTGTGTAGCTCCTATGTTCATCATCCCCTTCTGCAGCTGTCAGCCCGTCTTAGGTTTTATGAGATGCAACAAATACATGGGCTACATGTGAATAAAGTGTTTGTCAAAATAATTTGTATGCTATATGCTAATGTCATGTAACATGTAACATATGCCTGTAAACACATGGCATTTTTATTGCTGTTTTTGTGGGCAAGGCAATGTATCCTTTTTTACTGGCCACTTCTGATCCTGCTAAGGTAACATGTCTACAGTTCTCCCCTCATGTCCCTCTGCAGTTTTGTGATTCTGAACTCACAAACGAGCAACTATTTTTACCAACAGTAAGAGGATTCTGCTATTTCTTAGTAGGCTGCTTCCAACTTAATAATTTGCGAATAATTCACGAGAAATGGCTTATTACTAGGAGATTAACAATTTCTCTTTACAGTAGCATATTTAGTACCTGTTCTTGCAGATACAACTTTATTTAACTTAAAAAACTATTTTATATATACAGATAGCTCTCCAAATTGCTTACAATGAATAAAAAAAGTCACATCACTGCTGTAAAGAAACTTCTTCCAAAACACAGACCTGGTCAAAAATAAACAAGTAAACAACTCTCACCTATTTCCTGATTAGTTTCGAACTGATTTTCAACAAAATTTGAATTAACAATGTTAGTCCAATGTCATTTTGGAAAGTTCTCATTAAGCGGACATTCATGAGGCCACCATGTCTCAATCTTGTGTCTAGGCATGGCTATACATGACAGTAGTCTTGAGACCTGACAGTGCTCAAGCCCTGGCACCTTGTGCCCTACAGGTAGTATAGTTGCACAGTTAATTTACTCTATTGAATATTAGATAAAGTAATTTGCACTAACATCCATGAATTATTGCTGCTAGTACTCAAGCAAGAAAGCACACTAGAGCTAGTTTCCGTATCTCCGCCTTCTTTTGCAATTGAGGTGATGTACTCCCCGTAGGTTACACATTGCTTTGATGAGTCCCTCTGGCCCATCTCCTTGGCAAAGGCTACCTTTCCTACAAATGGCACCTATGGTTAAGCAACCTTCCTCAAATCCCGGCACCAGTGCATATTCCCACACTCATCGTGTCTTAACAGATTCATTCCAAACCTTCATGCTTCTGACACTGGTGTGCAGCTTACCACTTAGAAAAGCAGCAGCTGAAGCATGTGATTCAGAAAAGCAGCATTTGAAGCAAGCGACACAGAGACTTTGCAGAAGTCCTTGATACAGTTATGCTTTACTCTGAACAGAGTAAGAGAGAGAAAATCAAAAGTAAAAATACTAAAACACTCCTCCATTACTACTTCTCTGAATTTCCTAGTAACTCTTAGCTTAATCTTTGGGGTTTGGTCTGAGTCATTTAAGCTGTCTCTCACACAAGGCTTTTCTAAAAATGGTCAAAGAGAACCTCTTGCTTTTACTACTCCTAGCTCCTGCATCAGGAGACCACCTGGTCATCCCCATCAACTCATCAAAGTCCATCCACTAATTTGCTGTTTAGTTATCATCCCACTTACCAGAATGAGTTTTCTTGGTCAGCTTCCATTTACAAACATGCCAACTGGAATCCTGTGATTACATCTCAATGGTTTTACTGAAATGATGCTGAGACTAAGGCTAAAGGTCAGATTTGCTTTCTGCTTGCACTGTTACCCTGTGGAGCAGTGGGGAAGCTGGCTGTGGGGTGACCCAGCTGGCCAGTCCACAGAAAGATTTGCTAAAAATGAGTTGAATCTAGACGACATTAAAAGGTGTGTCGACTTCCTGTGTGGATGGGTCACAGGCATATTTACCCACCCCATCCAACCATATCTGCCCTTGCGATATTCCACACAGCTGATGCTGGGCAGAGGTAAGGTCCTCTGTTCACTGCCAGAAGATGTCTAGGGATTTGCAAGAAGCTTGAATTCAGATCGTTAGTCCTGGTGAGCACTAGCGTCCACCTAGAGTTTCACATAGATACTTCATAACTTGTAAGAGCATTTTGTGTAGACATGGAACATCTTAGCCCAGAAAGCATGAATTAAAACATAATATTGGTAATTATAAGGGTTTAGGCATAAAAAGAAGGAAGTATCTCAGGATAATAAACTGTAATGCATAATTCCAAATGATCACAGATGGATTTAAGAGACCCAGCTGAACTAGGTTTTGTGTATTAAAGATTCCCCACTCATTTCTCAAGATTTATTTCAGCGGGTTTTTTATTCTCATTTATTTCCTCCAGTGTTTAGCTTGTTTTGAGATCTAAAAAGGTCCTGCATGATACTCATGGTATTTTCAGTTGCATAAAGGGGAAAAAAAATCTTGAAAATTCCTAGAAGCAATGAAATAGTTTTTGCTATTAAATAGTTAACTACAAGCAGCAGCAACAGCATCTGCTGCCTCTGCCACACCCCTTGAGCAATGCCTTATTGTGAAAAGCTTCAGATTTGCAAAGAAAGGCAGAGCCTGGGAATTAGTATTTCTGCAGAAGCAGTGGTTTGAAAGACACTGAATGAAGACTGTTAGCCACACTGACTTTTATTTAAAAGCAAAGATTTCATCTTTTTTTTCTTTTGAGGTGCTGGTGAGTTTCCAGTAATTTAATATTTTATATTCTAACCCTACAATAAATTTTCAGGATATTAATTTGATTTTTGAAAATATAGGAATGTAAAGATATAATAAATAATCCAGCCAAAAGCTAGAAGTGATGAAATTATAGACTATGAAATCTCGTGGTATTGGGATTTGGGAGTTTTCTGGGTTTTTTAATCCTGTGGTTGGTCAAGAAGAACAATTAGAGAAATGTGCTTCTTTAAAATAAATAAGAATATATTACGTGCAGAGACTTTAAATGTTTAGCAGCCCAGAACATTTAAATATTAATGAACTTAATGCTATTAAGGGTACTGAGAAAACAGACAAAATGTATATCGCAGGTGACAACAAAGTTAAAAAATAGCAGAATTAAGGGAATATCAGTGGATACCATGTGATATTTAAAAACAGAAAACCATTAATCAGAAATTTCTGAAATATAGCTATATACTTAAAAATAGCATAAATGACAACAAATCTTGCAGCAACACACTCAGTCATTCAAATTCTGAGCCA
The DNA here is from genome assembly GCF_018139145.2 of Gymnogyps californianus. Lineage (NCBI taxonomy): Eukaryota > Metazoa > Chordata > Aves > Accipitriformes > Cathartidae > Gymnogyps > Gymnogyps californianus. The sequence continues at coordinate 23,249,991 of NC_059477.1, read as the reverse complement.
CTTCTGGTACCTTCCTGAAGACCAGATCACCCAGTAAAAAGCAAGTGACATTTACTTTAGCAAATATAGTACTAAGCCATGTGGTTAAAAATATAATTGTAGTGCACATTTAGTGATTATTTTGCAAAGAAACCATTCTCAAATATAGGTACAGAAATATAAAAAAGAAAGAGGCTTGAGATCTGCAGTTCCTCTAAATATCATTCAGTGCACATCAAATGTGCAGTTAAACTATGTTAATGAAGCTAATGAAGTAATAAAATATTGAATAATTTTAAAGGTTTCTATCTTGCATTCTATCTTGAATTGAAACTGATAGATTACAAGGTCTGTATCGTATGAATCTGTTCATGTGGATCCACCTGTAAGATGACAACTCAAATAGGAGAAGCAACATGGTATAGTGAAGACCACAGCAAATAATGGCAGATCTGACTAACGGCAAACTACATCTCTTTCAACCTCAGCTTTTCTGATGGGCAAGTAACAGTTTACCCATTTTAAAGGATTTGTGATTGGTAATTAAAATACTTTCAGGTATTCTTCTCATTCAAAAACACACATTTGTCTTTTTAAAGATTGAAAGTACTCTTGCATTTGTGATTGGAACTGCTTATTGCTGTTCTAAATTGCCATTTTTAATGTAATAGAGGTTAAAGTGTTTTGGAATGCTTTTTCTAAATAGTAATTTTTAATTTATAGTAGTGCATTATAATGTCCTCTGGTATTTTGGCATTGGGTGTCCAGGGCACTATCAAATAGTTTGAAGATAAATGATAAGATTAGTCATTGTTGTCCCATAACTCTTTACTCCGCTAATAGCAGACCCAGTGTGAAAGCTAGTTCTAGCCCTACTAGATGAGAGAAAGCTTCAGCCACTCAAACTCCCAGAGTCAGGTATTGATTTACAATACACCCAGCTGAGAAAAAATGCAGAGATGTATTCCTCAGCACGTCAGTTGTCTTGTCTGATCAATGCATCTGAAGACAGGGCACCATTTCCTACCAGACTCTGAGAGCTGAATAAGGTTTCTGCAGGCGTCATATATACAACCTAGATGCATTCACATAAACAAGCTTACAGTGAGAAGCCAAAGTAGGAAGCATCATTTGTCAATGCGCTTGAGAGAGTGCACAACAATGGAAATAAGTGCACTACATAAAGATAAGAATACCCAGTTATGAAAAGCAAGTCTTTAGTATGTGAACAACGAACATTGTCAGAGAAGAGATCAATGCAATGTGTAGGTCATGGCTCTAAGGAATCGAAGGACATTTAAGTCTGAGGGAAACATGCACAATTAAGAAGCTTAGAAATGATTGTGTTACATTGATTATGAGGCAAGAACAAATTGGGGACTTAATATTCATAAGTGGAAATTACATCAAACAAATCTTAATTTGTTTTTGAGGAAAAAGCCTATGAAAAGTATAGATACAGAAGAATTTTTAGGGCTTAGCAATTTTGAGTAGGAGTTGGTTTGTTATGCTTGTTTATCCAGTTTTCCATATTTATTACTCTTAAAATTTTTGGTTTTCTCTATGATTTAAAATTGCATCAGGATGTATGTTTGTAATGTAACAGATGAACTCTTGATCCTATTGAAGCTGTTCTCAAAACATGCTATTGACTTCATTCATGCAGGTAAATTTTATTACCTAATTGATATATTTGATTTATATCTTGAAGAAGAATTCTGATTTGTGCTAGGTAAAAATGTAATTTCAACTCAAACTTTTTTGTCTTACCTTAAAGTAGAGGCACATTAACCTAGAGGAATACTTCCCTTTAGTTTTCTTTTACATACTGAAATTTTACCAGCTGCCTTTCATGTGTACTAAAAAGATGCAGTTTCTTTTTCTGAACATATTTTGGTATTTCAGTGCTGTAGGACTAATTTATAAAAAAGAAATAAAAGTGAGAGATATTTGTATTAATAAAAGTACTACTGCAAATCATGTAAATATGTCTCATCCATCATTCAATAATTACTTATTAAAAAATTTATAAATTCATTATGATGGAGGTCTTGTTTTGTCACTTACAGTGCAAATTATTTCTCATGCTTTAAGTTGTGGGATGGTAAAATTCTTTTTACATTATGACATGTAATGTCATACAACATCTAATGTCATTGGAAATAATTGCTATAAAACAGCAATTCTCAAAGTGGGAAAGGTTGAGGATGGGGGCAGGGATTTAGCCTGGGGAAAATCATTAAAAAAAGGTATGGAAATTTCATCAAAATTTTTGCTCTCCCTTCCTCTCTTCTTACTTTTCTTGCTCAAACTTTTTTCCTCTATGAAATCTTTTCACCTTCCTGGCAAGCCCATGGGGGACTTGAACTTAACATTGTCCTTAAGTAAACGGGTCCTAGGGAGTGAGATGCAAGTGTACTCCCTCCCTCCATGTCTACTCCAGCCTTCCCAGGCAGCTGGGCTTACTGGAAGCCGAGTGCTACGTGGGGAGTGTTGTGGGCTCGATAGGATCAGGGCTGGGTTTTCAGGTATGTGGTTGTGAAGTATGTGGGCTCGGTGATGAGGGAGTTCTTGGGTGAACTACAGGTTGACCGCAGAAGCTTGGAGCAAGCCAGCAAGCAGGGAGAGGTGAATGTATCCAAAATATTCCAAAATCAAAAAAGGTCAAGATCAAAACTGTTACCACTGTAAAAGGCAGTTAAAGACAGATGAGAGTGTAGAGCAATAGGCATTTTTTCAGTGAGAACACAATGATCTGATACTGTGAATAGGTACCTTACACAGCCTGTCCCCTTAATGATTATGTCCCCTAAGAAGAAAGGACCTCAGTGAAAATGTGCCATATATTACAGTATCAAATCTTAAGATGCCTGTGTTGAAATATGAGCACATAGGTTTATCAGCAGCAATATGAAATTTTAAGATTCTGTTTAATTTTACTACCTATTTTTTCCTCAGGCTACATCTGTAGCAGCCAAAACTGCATTCTGTTACAAGCTGTTCCTGAGGCAATATGAATCTGTCCATATTGCCTTTTATAGGAAGTCCTTCTGGATTTGGGAGGCAGGTTGCTTGCAAATCTCCAAGTTTGCAGCAGCAGATATCTGAGCTTTTCTAGGAAGATGTCTCTCTTGAGTTACTTTTGTTCTTCTGCCCTGAACAGCAGATAGCCAAGATGTGTTCACACTGCAGGTAAATGGGTTTGCACACCTTTGAAGACTACCTTTTCAGAATAGCATCAGAGCTGTCCAAACCACGTGGGCCCTGCTGAAAGCAGGCAGAATGGATGGCTGTAGCTATTTTGGTCTCTAAGCTCCCTTCAGAAACATCCCATTTATCCTATATGCAGTCCAATTGACCCAAGTTTTAATTATTTCAGACTTCCTTCCACTGCCATTGCTGGTGTAAGTGTTTTCAGTTTCTAGGCAGAGTGATTCATCCCAGTCTGTGAGTGCTTAACACAGCAGCTTGGCACATGAAAAGCTAGCAACCAAGCCCAAGGGCTGCTGAGGTTAGTTGTGTCTGTGCTACTAGCAGTCATGATAAATCCGACTCTTACATGTGTCAAATGTCCTCGTCTAAGTTTTGGAGCCAGACTATGTCTAAATCTTACTGTACTTTCCCCCCTCCCCACACATATCTAAGATACAGTCTTTCTTAGCCATCCACAAGGTTATTACTGTCAGTCTATTTTCCATCATGCTTACAAAGAAAGAAAAAATTTCTTTGGCCTTATCAAACAAAACCTGCCTATATCCAGGGTGATTTTCTAACTAGTTGCTTAGGCTATGTTATCCTGCTGTACAAATTCTCAGAAAATAGATGACTGGTTTCCTCTCAGAGGGTCTTTGCAGCCTTTCTTCATTATCTCAAATTCTATTTTTTAGATGTTAACTCCATTGTTCAAATTTTCAATTTCCATCAACATTGTGCTTTTAAAGAAGATTCTCAGTTACATTTAGGAGATACAAATATCTGCAAAGCTCCCTCATTATCCTCCTTTTAACCTCTTCTTTTTCAAGATACCTTCCAAAACTCTTCAGTGGTTAGGCTGCTCAGCTACCAAAATGACTCCTTCACCTTAAAGGTCATCTTTCTCTCTGTGCCGTCTGAGCATTTTTCCTTATACTTAGATTGTATGCTGGTTGGAGCAGTGATTCTCCTTCTGTCTGTGTTTGAATAGCACATACATATTGGGGTCCTAGATTCCATATATGAACACCTGCCTATTACAGGCATACAAAAATATCCACATGTATGCAAGGCAACAAGTAATTTTGGACACAAACTGGAACAGAACAATTTGTGGGTAAGAATCTGGAATTTAAGAGGTGTTAAAGTTCAAGATTTTGTACCTTAGAGGAGCAATATGAAGGAATCCATTCAGAACTGGAGCCTGACAGAGCCAGAAAGCAGGAAGTTTTTAAGAACAAAGTTCCTGAAACTTTCAGAAGTAAAAATACAACACTGCAATATGGTACTTCAACTGAGATAACACATCAGTGTCTCAAAAAAAAATATCAAAAAATCCCCCAAAGCAGTTAATAATTACTGCTTCAGGAAAGCCACCTGAATTAGAAGCATTACACGGAAAAACAGACCTGCAGACCTCTAAAGAGAAGGGAAAATTGCTTACTGTGTGGACTTCAGAATAATGCTAATCACAGTTTCACTACCCACAACCATTATTTAGCCATCTTCACAATCCTTTCTCACATGAAAGAGAGCAAATGGCTCATATTTCATATCTGGAATTTATCTGAACAGACAGCTAAAGGCATAAGCCATCCTTTTCCAAAGTGTTAAGTAATCAAGAATTCACACAAAAGTCAGTATGAAATTCTTGTCACTCTGTTTTGAGACATTGTGTATTTTGCCTAATAGCACCTTTAAGCACCTAAATATAGACTTAAATGCATACGCTTAGACCTATCTTATGAAATTTCAGCCTTATATCATAGTCAATCTTACTTTAATCACAGGAGAAAAAAAACCTATTGCCAAAACAGACCAGTTTCCTGCATTTCAGAATCCAACAAAGCATATAACTCTGAGAAATAAATGTCACTGCTGAGAAACTCATAGAAATATTATGCGCAAAGAGGTCAAAGAAAAAGGGAGAGAAAATATTAAATAAAACACTCTTATTACTATGAGACAGTTAAATAGTACTTAATGTACTGAAGACGGATCTGTTTTGGAACAGAGAAATAGCTTTTAAAAATAAAATTGAATGTTTACTACTCCCCTGAATTTTTAAAAATTAATTGATTCATATTTCCCCAGCTTCTTTTTTTTCTTTTTTCTTTTTCCCCAAGAAACTCAATGCTAGCTATCATCTAGGAATTAGGCATGCTGACATAAGAGAGGGGGTACTGTATCAGCCACTTTGCTTTCTCTTGTTAGCATGTCTCGTAATTTGTCATTCTCTACCCTTGAGCAGTATGCATTTTTGTTTCTCCCAGCAGAGCCATTAAATATTATTTAGTGCTGGTTCAGGATTAGTCTGAACTTAGACTTCACAGATGTATAGAAACCTGTCTTGAGGGGAAAGCAGAGGGCAAGTCTGAGGTCAATGCCCACAAGTGACAGACTCACAGCCAGCCTGTGCAGCAGCTAGGCAGCACGTAACCTAGAGTCAAAACTACCAGACGTACTGTCTAAAAGATATGAGAATTTCTTTTACCAGGCTGCAGCCCTAGAACTCCCATAAACTGTAAGAATCCTTGGGATTGGCAGTATGTATAACAATTATTGATTTTAAAAAAAACCAAAACCCAAAATGTGTATGTTCTTCTAAGCTGTTGCTCCTTTTCAACTCGTCGTAGTGACAACCTAAGCAAATGTGGTTGTTAGCAAACCAAAGGAGACGATGGTTCTTCCTAGGCTGGATTGAAGTTTGTGTGCGAAACAAAATGGTAGCACCACTGCTACTAGTGTTGCAAAGAAACATTTTCAAAAAGTAATTCCAAAATAAAAACCTAAAAATATTATTTGAATAAAAGTAAACTTCACTTGGAATTCTACTTAAAAGGTACTCAAAGTAATTAAGATTTTTTTCTAATCTCATTGCACATGTATATCAATAAAGCTGTAAAATTCTGTCTACTATATGTCCCACTCATGAAATATGACAATGTTTTCACTTCAGAGCAGGTACAGTCCTCATACCTGGTGATGCAAGACTATGTCTACATTAGCATTTCCAAATTTTCTATTTATATTTCTATTAATAGAATATTTTATATATTTAATATATATTATATATATTTTATAAATTATATTCCTATCTATATTTCTATTTATATTCTCATTTTTTGTATTTTGGTACATAGTTGCTCCTTATTACAAATGAATAGGCTAGTGACATCCTCCACCCTGCACTCCTAGGATGTGGTTTTGTATTACAGACTCACAGACTGGCTGAGGTGGAAAGGCACCTCTGGAGATCGGCTTTTGTATTAGAATAAAAAATATTTTGCAAAATTTTCTCACACATTTCTAGCCCAAGTGGGTGTAAATTCTATTTCTACAAAATGTTACAGGCAGTTTTATATTTTCCCATCAAAAAATAGACGGCAAAACAGACAGAAACACCCTGAAATAGCATCTGGCAAGCCTTCCTCATCTAGGTGTGTCAGTAAATACAGTTTTACAAAGCTCCCTGGTCCCAGAAAACAGTGCTATGGAGTAAAGTATACTATTTTGCAGTGGATTTTAAGTATATTTGATATATCTTCCTTTTCTCAGACCCAATATATGTCATACCCATCATTTGTTAAACAAAAATCAATTTAGTCTGCCAATAAATAGGAATGTATTTTTAATGATTCATGTACACTGGTTTTCATGTAAGTATTCAGAATTATTAAAGAGAAATAAAACAAGTTTTGGTTTGAATTAAGTCCAGTTTGGCATCTGATTTAGCAAGATACTTTCTAAATTGGCCTTGATTTCTTGTAAGTATTGATTAACAATCTTCTACACTACGATTTAAATTTCTTAATTAGTATTAAATTTCAACAATCTATCTGAAGATGTGTCCCTCCATAACATTGACTTTCATGGAAGAAAAAGAAGCTATACATTTCAAATTTATTTTTTTCTAACTGTGAACTGTTCCTAAAGGACACTCAAGACAGTATTGTGCTGTTTCCTTTGCAATTTTTAATTCAGAAGTTAAAATATTTTACTCGATTAACATGTTATTCCAGTTTGTGAATTTATTTAGCTTATTCTAAAACCATACTCTAAAAAAAATCTGCACAATAAAATGTTATTACCTCTTTCTAGGTAAATATATACATGTTTCATTATATCTGTTCATATGAACAATATTTATTCTGTTTGCTCTGTAGCTTAGAAGCTAATACATTAATCAATGATAAGAAATACTCCTGGATCTGGGGACACAATCACCTCTCTTGTTAAAAAGAGCTGCCCCTGGTACAATTTTCACTTGTTTTAGTTAGTAGTTTCCCAAGGAGTTTGGGGACATAACTCAAGTTAGCTCACATCAGAAGGCATACCCTGTTGACAGGGTGCATACAGTCAACAGGTTTTTAAGGACAAGACCCTTTGCAGACACAGGGTATCTCAATGCCAGTTAGTCTTGGCATAGATGGAGCCAAAATGACTAAGAAAAATTTTATTGTAATACACAGATCATTTTCCTTGGAGTGCAAATTTTTGTTTCAGATATAATATTTTATTAATTCAAAAATAGTAGATTTGTAATAAATTTTGTTTTGAGACAATATGAAGTCTTGAAACATAGTACAGGGTCATCCTTTCTGGTCTATCTCCCCCAGTCTGTGTGTAAAGAGAAAATAAGTTGAGCTGAAGGCACAAATACTCAGATGTGAGGTTTCTAGATAACATTTGGATCACATAGTTAATGTTTAAGAAAAAAAAATTAAAAAAATGTTGGATAACTTCTTTTTCAATTAACCATTGTTAATGTAGCCAGTATGGAGCTCTGAAAAGTTCTCTGTTTCTATCCATCACTGCACATTTCAGGTGATATATTTGGCATTATTTAGGCTTTTATTTCTGAAAGTAAATTTATCAGATTGGGTTTCTCATCTGTGAAAAATACTGAACATTAACATAAAATACAAAACATTGAAATGGCTCTGGTATACTCACTTTATTTAATCAACTTTTGAAGTGTCCTAGTTCCCTCTACTAAAGATAAACTCTCAATTTAAAAATCTTTTTAATTAAATGTATAGTATTCTCCTGACAATAAGCAAAAATCGATCAGATTTGCCAAATATCCTTTTTCTACCCCTTTTATTCACATACTCGCTATGGTTAACCAGTAAAGCCTATTTAATCTAAAAGAAACACTAAGAAATTAAATAACTTTTTAGGACATATTTTCTGTTCTTTCTAGATATGTTTGAAGTGTTGTGGAGTGTATATACTGTAGAATAAATGTTTTGAGGGGATGCTTATATACTTTAAGAAAATCCTAATGAAGATAGCTTTTAGGAGGTCTATTTTGGACCCTATATAATTTATGATATACTTTTCTTTAAGTCTGTTGTATGTCAGGTATCTACTTCTTTTTGTAGACTCACAGAAAAATTGGGTTGCAAACAGTGATCAGAGGCCACCTAGTTCATCTCCCTGCCCAGGGTAAGATTGCTATACCTATTTCCCAACAGATGTTTCATCTAACCTCTTCCTAGAGACCCTCATGACAAATTTCACAGATACCTCTGACACTCTATTGCAGCTCTTCACTATCCTCTCTATTAGAAAGTTCCTCCCCATATCTCATCTGGATGAGCCCATTTCTTCAGTCTTGACTTCCTGTCCCACCCACTATGGACGTAAAGAACAGAATTCACCTTTAGTATTCAGCTTCTAATGATCTGCTAGCCTCTTCCCTTCTGTTTTCATCTGTAGACCCACTCCAGGAATCCTGCAAAGCTACTGAAAGAGCCCTGCTGAGACATTCCTAGGAGGAGCACCTATCATCTGCCTCAAATATCTCAGTCACAATTTCCTCTTGGCAAATAAATTCAACAATAATTTGAAACAAAACTGTTAGACACTTTAAATCATTAAAGAAAATGAAAGATCTCACTCTGAAGGAAGCATCATTAAAGAGTAAGTAGAAAATGGAGTCCAGGGAGGGATGAGAGGATGGAAGCATTGCAGGCAAATACATCTGGAACACAGTCAAGCCATTGGCTTAAAATGCACCTAAATAACCAAGCATTTGAAAGCTTCCTTCTGATACATTACTTCAGTTAAAAAGTACTGTAGTTGCTGCTTAGTTTTGTCATCTTTGACCAATACCCCTATTAAATAAAGGCTATTTGAGTCACACAAACCTCTACATTTATTACTAATTTTTCTTTCTGACCTCGACAGGATTTGGGGTTTTGTTTTTTCTTGTTTTGTTTTACCAGGAGGGTGATCTTCAGTGTTTTGAATTGTATTATGAAGTAATCTAAAAAAGCCAATGCTGGAAGCGAATTAGAGAATCTGTTTAAGGAGTAGGAGAAAGATGAAAAAGATTGATCTGTATGTTTACAAGGTACTGAAATAAATTCCCAAGATAGAAGGCATGAGATGGGATAAAGCTTGAAAGCACAAACTGAGCTGGATGTTTCTGATTCCAAAAATAGAGGGGTTATGTCCTTTTTTTTCTCAGAGACTTGTGAAAAAACAGGAAATGAATAAAAAGAAGGATGGAAACGCTTTAAAATAGAGCATTGGAAAGAAAGATGGTCAGAGATGCACTGGATACTGCTGAGGCAGAAAGCGATGGAAACTTGTGTTCAGAAAAAGCAACATAATGAGAATTTCCTAGCACAAAAGGAAGGAGAAAGAGAGTTTCTGGGGCTGATAAATGCAAACAATAAATAGCATGGTGGCTGAATCAGAAATGTGTTTTTTCACGTGATATTTAATATGGCAGGGAAGGCCACTACCCAGAATTTTGGTAATAAGTGCAAAATAAAATCAATTATTTTTGTCAGAGCTAAATAGCACATTAGAAGAGCATAAAAGGGGGCCTGGAACCACACACACTGGTGGAAATGGAAGAGACAGAAATGACGACCCAATAATCAGTAAAAGACGGGAAACCTGAAAACACTGAACACCCATGTATTCAGTAAGACATCACAGTGATTCTTTAAATAAATATTACTGATATTGAATAAAAAGAGATCAGTACATTTTACAGAAATTGGACTAACCCCGCTATGGAAAGGGCGATGATTTTCCGAGTCTACATTTGTCATTTAACTAATTACTTCACCCATACCAAACTTTCAGTTGTTTCCATCCAACTTTTATGTTTTCATGGATAGGAATCTACAAAGAATAAACCTACAACTAGAAAAGTAACATGGAAGTAACATGGAAGTAACATGTGCCAGAACTACTGAGCTTTGGGAAAAAAATTTGGAGAACTTGCATGATACTCCCCATCTCCCTACAATATTAGGTTCAGTCAGAAACATCAGTTGTAGCTTTTAATGGTTAAAATTTACTCAAAGGTTCTTTTTTTTCCATTTTAGAATATTTCAGTTTTATGATTTTTTTCTCTGTGAGCAATTTGATCTCTCAAGTGCTCTAAAACTTTACGCTAAAAAAAGCCTAATGGTATTCCTTATCTAGTATGTCTTACTGATGGCATAACATTTTTTTTCTCAGTTTACAAGTTCTCTTCCTGTTATTGGAAGAGAATCAACAAATCTCCTAATGGTATTTAGCCCAAAAGGCCCAATATGTTTTCCCACAGCTGAGTTGGTACTGGAGTTCAGAAAAATTAATAAAATGAAAGAAAATACATTCATCTAGAAGTGCATCACAATTCTAAACACACACACACACACAAATTAGAGCAAGCTTTCTGCTCCTTTTCAAAAGAAATTTGCAAAGGAGTAGCCACTTCTCCTGATTACTGCCAGAATATTTCTCATAACCAAGAGCAGGAAAACCTTCACACTTCTTTAATCTCAGTTCTTCAATTTAAGGTAGACAAAAATGATAGAGAAGGATCAGTAAAATACCATTTAAGGGACAAAATCCAATGCTAAGCTTTGTGGTTTTGTCCCCTAAATATATCTGCTTCTGTCATTAATGTACAAAACTCTTACAGTAGAATCCACATGTTGGAAGGATGTAGTGTAATATAGATAGTAGCAGTGATGCCATCCTTAAAAGTCAACAACCAGCTGTCCTTTAAAGTGCTTGGCATTGGGATAGTACATTGAAGAGAAGAGTCATATTCATAGACATTCTAAAGGTTTTCTAGTTCAAGGCCACCTTCATTTTAAGAATTAAATAATCTGTCTTTCATTTTAGCTTCCCAACTATCTCAGTTGTTGACATTTACAACTTCTGAAACCTCAAAGCAAGTTTAGGTTATAGTATGACAATTTCAATGTAGATTTCAGTGATCAATAATAAACTACCCTTGCCCCTGATATAAAGCATTGTTTCAAACAGCTGATAGGATATATGATTCCATGATATACATTCATCTATATAATTTTCCTGTAAGTCATTTTAGTCAGACTTTTAAAATTATTTATTTCTGGTACAAGATACTATGCAAATTGCTGTTGTTTTCCTAGAATTTCCCTAGAATTGTACTGCTTATACTATGCCTTATGCAATAAAAACTTAAGATCCCTTGAGGCAGGCTAAAGCTCTTACTTCCCCCCCCCCTCCCATCAATGATACTTTCTTTAAAATAATAAAAACTTTCTGTGACTACCTGACAATCAGTTTAAGGCTGCCTGTCTCTAACTTGCTTTCCTGTGTCTAAATACTTCAGCAAATATTCAAGATCACACAAACCAAGCTCAACAGAATAAACTAACAGGGTGTCAGTCTTGACAGCAATCATCCAGTTATTGTTTCACATTAGATTCTCAGAGTCATTTTTAGCACAGTCTGTTTTCCTTTGTACTTTATATTAACACATAGGTCAAGCCTGAAAAACACAGTAGAAAAGTAGGTGCACTTCAAGAATGCACCACTAATATCAGCCAATATAGCTCAAGAGTTTGACACCATAACCAGAAAATAAGCATTTCTGGAATAAGTACAATTGAGCAGGTTTTCAACAGTAATAGAAAACACCAATCCATTTTCAAATACTGCAGAATGAGCAACAACAACAACTTTTTCAAAGTGGGGATGAAGGGCAGGTAGGTTGAACAGACAGCCCAATCCCAGCTAGATTAGTTCAGTGGGAGTCTTTTAAGCACATACCTCAGACAAGCAGCAGAGAAGAAATCCATTTTAGAAAAGACACTGAAAGAGCTTGATGTCCACCTGGCAAATTTCTTGTGCTGTTTGAAAAAGCAAGACGGTTCAGATTATGAACCGTGCTATATCTACAGCATTACAACCAGTCGTGATCAGTATGTAAATGAAATAAGAGCTTCTAGCAGTGTACCTGATCAGAAAGACTAAAGACAGAGGGAGATAGAGAGAAAAAAGAGGAGGGAGCCCTTTCTTCCTTCGGTAAACCTCAAACATTTGTGTGAAGCATTTAGCCTTAAAGCAGAGCTTCTCTATGGGAAGGAAAACTGTACACTCCTGCAATGCCAGGATTTTGACTACACCATTGCTTGCTGTAGCCCTTAATATGTTTTCCATGTGAAGGAACAACATGACCTCTGTTAACTTCTAAGCAGTTCAGGGGAAAAATCTTAAATAATAATTTAAACACCACCCCCCCAAACAAACTGGCAAACACCCCAAAATGCTGTGCTGCCAAAAAGACCTGACTGCAGCTTTTGAAACATTTTTAAAAACACCAGAATTGGATTTTTTCCTTAATTATATACTTAACAATAACTACAAAGCAAGCATTCAGAAATGATAAAAAAAGAAAAAAAGAAGGGGGGGAACCCCATGCAGACAGCTCACATAAATGAACTAAGGTCTAGGATTTAGCATCCTGCTGGCTTACCTGATAAAACATGAATTTCAAATGCATTATGAGGAAAACAAAAATAAAAACCCCAAGAGATAGTGATGATGAAATGCTTGAAATGCTCTCTAATAAACTTGTTCAGATTCTCAGTTCCACAAGATTACCAAGTATTTATAAATTGCTGCATTCTCATTGGGAACAGGGAAAAAAAAAAAAAAAGATCTCTGCAGTATCCTCTCTGCTTCACTCTCGGCTTCCTGTTCCTAGGCTCACTCTATGGTACCTAATACAAATCAGCAAATAGCAGGCAAAAAAAAAAAAAAAAAAAAAAAGAGGGGGATGGGAGGAGGATGAAGAGAGACAGAGAGGAGGGTAAAGAAAGAAAAAAAAAGGGGGGGGGGGGGAAGAGATACCAAGCCATCACCTTAAAGGACAGCCCCATCTACCGGCAAAAGAAATGAACCAGCTGTAAAAGATTGCTTTTTAAAAGATTTTCTGACTTAAACGAGTCTGAAAATCCACAGCCCCATTTTCCTCCAGCAAGGAACAAAGGGCAGGGGTTGTGCTGAGAAGTAGATTTCTTTATCCAGTGTTAAACAAGTAAAAGTTTTCATTAATTTTAATTTCTTTTCTGTTAATTATTTGTCTCTGAAACGTGAGAAAGAAAAAGTTTGAGTAAGGGTGGTCCGTTATGAAAGCACCAGAAACCTTTGCAGGTCAGCCCCTGGCATGCCACAACTAAATGCTACCTGTTCTCTGTCTCATTTTACACCTCCCCCCTGAGTAGTGGTGGTAGATTCAACATCTTCAGTCATGGGTTCAATCACAAAAAACCCCCCCGAAAGATTCCTGTGCCAGAGTCATATGACGTGTCCATCTATTACAGACTGCATTGCCAGTCACGCAGCCTGGTACACGACTGCCACGTCAGATCTATACATTCTTGTGTATTCAGAGGACAGCTGCGCAGCCAAATCTGGAACCTAGACAAAAAATGCTCCTTTTTAAAATTCAGACTGCTAAGTAACAGTAACTGCTAATACAACGAACTCCAGCTGCATTGGATCAGCTTCAGTTTGAGCTAAATCAGACAGCATTATATATTTCTCATTTTGCTTTCTTGACGAAAAAAAGAAAAAAAAAAGTGGAACTGGGATATGGCCATCAGCAAACACTGTCGAAAACCTTAGTTTCAGCCATGCTGGAGGGGGGTGGGTGCAGTATGGCAGGAAAGGAAAGGGGCAGTGACTAGGAAGGTGAGAGGTGCACAGAAGAGGTGCCAAAAAGAATACTGCATTTCTTTCATTGTGTAATACAATTTCAGCATGTAAAGATAGAAGAAAATAAACCCAATTAATACCTGTGTGCAATAAGGCTGACATCTGTGATATAACAGATACTTAAATACGTTAACCTGTGATTCAGTGACCCCAGGCAGCTACAATGAATTTGATCCCCTAGAGTCAATTCCAGTATTGCTCTGATACGTTCTTTTTAAATATCTTTACATCATGAGGTTTTGACTGCTTAAACTTTGCTTGAATCCAAGCTATGTGAAGCTGAATTTCTGCACCTCCCAGTGGTGGCCTGACATGCTTGGCCCTTCACAACAAGCACTTGGAATCTCTCAGTATAATACCTAATTTTCAAGCATTTATCAATACAGAATGTTATGAACAATTGTTCTAACAATGAAATCTAATCTCATAAATTTTTAAATATTTTCTCAGTAAATATTACAGTAATTAAAAGAACACAGCAAGCAACCTTTTGACACTAAATATTTAATTAAAACACAGTTAAAATATATCCAAATACTAATATTCTAATGCTGACATACAAGGGGCAAGACCAAGCTGGATACAACCATGCAACTTGTCTCCTTTAAATGTGCCTAAGCACTGATTTAGAAAGACTTCACACGGTTTCATGTTTCACTGCTGCCATGATCGCCAGTTTTGAATTTAGCTTTTCTGCTGGCACTACTGGTAGGCTGCTAAATAGCTCAGGCAGGTCCCCACTACCCAAATGCAGTTCAATTCTATGACCTTGAGGTAGAAAGATCCATAGACATTTATCTTATCAGCTTGTAACATGCTCTTCAACTGTTTGATTCTTATTTAGGTATAATTGTAAAAGCTGAGTTATCTTTTTTTCAAACATTTGCAAAGTTGTTCAGGGTCATGAAGAGCATTTGCAGGTGACAAATTACTTTGTAGTGCTAGTAACACCTCTGACTCAGAATCATCCTTAAAATTCTAAATACTAAACAGATATTTGGATACTATTGCTGATGCCAATTGATCATTCCCAGAAATCTTTCTGTTCATGGAGGATGTTTCTGGAAATGATGAATTGCCTGATGTTTATAAATACAGATTTATCACCAGGTTAAAAGGCAGAACATTTACTCCTCAGTTTGAAGTTTCAATGTGAGTTTCTCCAGTCTTTGCTACAGTCTGGGCATGTTTGACATTTTACAGTCATAGCTCCTTTAAAATGTTGCATTTTGAAATGAAATAAACACCTACAAAAGAATAATTTTAATGTATTATGAAAGCATACAGTTTTCTATAGTCCTAAAATGTCCTTCTTTAAGCATCAGTAGAGGTTCAGCATAGGATGCTTAATATGACCACTGACTTTAAGAAATCTCCAAGTATCATTAACAGAATACTGCAAGCTTTTTTTTCAGCAGCCTTTCTCATGGCTCAGATTTCACTGGTCACACTGGTATAACCAGGTGCTCAAGTTCAGCTCCACCAGCTTATAGTGTCAGGAAAATTGATAGAGTTTGTGGTTATCTTAACAAGCTCCTTCGGTGGCTACTTGAACCAGACTGTCATCTGATATGGGGTTTGAGAGAGAAGACTTTATCAACACAATAGCAACTTCTTTCCAACTGCTAAAGAGCTAAATCCCTTGAATTCTTATATTTTTCATGTTTTAAACTTATACATTGCACCACAATTGCAGAAAACAAAAAAGGTATAGATTTCTCAATCACAGCTGCTCCAACTCTAAGATAAATGGAGAGTTAGTAAATAAAACATGGTCTCCCTTCCCTCTTCCCACCAAAATCCAGCTTGCCTCTTTTACTGCCTCTAAACAAATAGGACACTGCTAATAGCTAGTAAAATAATTTCCAAAACCAAACAAGTCTAGGATACTTGTTGCATTTACTTTGCAAATTTTTGACCACTTCTTCCTGCAGATAGGGTGACAACTTCTCCCATTCTGAGTGCCCGAGGAGCAATCATCTTAATGGGCGTGGGCTGAAGCAACCGTCCGACAGGCCCAAAGGAGAGCACCTCCACACTCTGCACAGCAGGGACACAGTTGCCAGGCAAACTTCCATTGCAGCCTTGAGCTTGCAGTCTTGCAGATTTCAGATTCTGCAGACCTGGTAACTTTGCATTAATGGAGATTTGTGGTTCACTTGCCCTCATACGAATTTTGACCAGTCCTACTCTTGGCTCTGCCTCAGGAATACTGTGCAAATGTTTAAGAGCACTGGTGAAGAACAGCCCAGTAAGTTTTTGGCTCAAGTGCCACAAACTGCCCACCCTTAGTGATCACCAGGCACTGGGAGATTCTGGTTTTCTTCAGCACAGGAAAGGATTCGTCTGGAAGTCCTCTGGTGATCCTCTGCAGCACAGTTCCCTTTCTGAAAGGGACCTATAATGAACTCCAGCTGAAGAAAAAGGAATGTAGTTCTTTTTGTCACTACCCTGTTTCAGCATTTGTACTGCAAACATTATCGTTCTCTATGATCTAGAGAAACCTTTAAAATTAACCTTAGAAGCTTAGCTGTTCAGCCATGGCAGTAAACCATGCAAGCAACAATGCAGAAGAGTGTGTTCTACATACACAATGAATAGAGTGTTAGAAGCAATTTTTTTTAATTTTTTTTTTTTTAATGACAGTGTCTGAGGTACATTTTATTTATCAAAACATTAAGAAATCTCCCTTGATTCTTTACAGTATCTCTTTCTAGTGTTCTAGGAATGAATTTTGTGAATTGCAGTGGGTGTTAAAAACAGATAATGGAGTAATTCATCTAAGGAATGAGCCATCCAAGGTCCTCCATGGACAAGCAGGTGAACATGAAAATCCAGGGGGCTTTTTCTCTTTCTAAACTTGTGAACCAATTGTACTGCAGTCACAGAAGAGCTATGCAAGCAGTTAAGGATGGAAAAACATCATCATGGAGAACAAGGACCTGGAAAAATGACATGGACTGTAGCAACACAGAACAGAAGATTGCATCCAACCCGTTTCAATGACAAGTGAGGAAAACCTCTGAATAAAAAGAATAACAACTTTTTGCACAAGGAACAGAGCACATCTGCCAGCTTCTAAACACGTATGTTCAGAATAGATATAGCCCATTTCTACAGCAATAGATTTTTGTCACATTTGGAATGTTTTTGTGTACTAGATGCAAAAAAATGTTGGCAGTTCTGGACAGTGAAAGATCTGCATTTGTGAGCCCAAACTTACCTGGAAAGCTTGTGAATTATACTATTACAGTCTTACATTTAGATGTTACATGAGATAAACTAAAACACAGATGTTTGTAGTCTTTCTTTTTCAATTTAGCACTAACTTAGCATACAATTGTCATCACAATATATATCTCAGCTACTCAATTAAAATGGGCAGATAAAATCTGAGATATAAATATCTTTATATAAACCAATAGTCTCATGTATAGTCCTATGCTTTTCTTACATTATGGATTACAAAAAACTGGTCTCACCATTGTTTAATCTAAACACATTACTCTAAAATAATTTAATTCACACACTTTCATATTGTTTCCTTGCTCCTCAGTTTTAGTGACATTTCCATGGCTATGAAGAGAGCACAGAAACTCCCTTGCAGGACAGAAAACTCTAGTACTCTGAGGAAAAGTGAAGAGAAAAGTTTGTCAGAAACTCAAGCTGCATATTGCGATGTGAGGGAATATACAGAATATTGAAAGCAAGCTACTGATGTAGCCATGGATTGGACAATTCCAGTAAACCACAGGAAAATACCAGGAGGAGGCACTGATCACTAATGGTCCACATCCTGCATTGTAGTGGGTTCAAAACATACCTGACAGCTCGGATTCAATTTCTCAGACCCAAAGTGATATACCAGAATATAGGATATATAAATACACAGGGAAACACCATTTTCTAACAGTTTGTATCCTCCTGAAGCATCTGCAGCTTGCTATGCTGAGAAGTACTGTGCATGCCCTGCTATGAAGCATGATGCAAAAAATAAAAATAACACTTTCAGAAAACCACCATACATTTAAAGACAATAAGTCTTTTTCTTCCTCTTCTTCTAATTGAATAGATAGGTTATTAATACTCCTTAAGCCTGTAAGAAAATACCTCAAGCACCCACACTTGAAATGGGATGGAACACAGTGTACTCACATATAATAGCATAACTATTTTAGAACACTTCAGGCAGCAAGAAACAAAGAATCTGAAGTACATCATTACAATAATGTGTGGTACCTAGCAGTTTTGTTCTAAGTTCCTATCCTACGCTATTATTTTAAGACATAATTCTGTATTTTGAAGTATAAAATGGTATCTATAAAATATTATACAATGTAATATACTGCATGGCAACAGAGGTGTTTTCAAGATACCAAAAATAAGTTATAGTTTCTTGAACATAACTTCTTTCACAGTGTAATTAATGAAGGCACCAGTCTGGTATTTCTGCTAAACCACAGCATAGATCTACATGACTGTCATTAAAAAAAAAAAAAAAAAAAAAAAGTAATTTAGTAACTGGTAAGGTAAGACCATGATGAAGAGACAACTGACTGCTTGGCAGTTCTTTTCCAGAGAAAGAGAGCTTTTAAAGATGATAAGAAAATGACAAAACAATTCACCTCACTTACAAACAAGTGTTGCAATTAAATTCTCAGTTATTTCTAGAACAGTGTGAAGAACCACTAGTTTCTACTGGGGGGGGGGAAAACACATTTAAAGGACTTCCACTCTTCCCATCAAAATTAGTTTCAATCTGATATTAATACATAATCTTATATTAATATTCAATCTTATTTTGATTTAAGAAAGGGACCTTGCTATTTATTCTTAGAGTGAGCAGTTACCTATTAGACATGAAAATTCTGTAAATGTCATATTGTCAATAGACAATAATTTTGCTTTTTTAATTTTCTATTTTGACACTCATTAACATAATTCAATATAAACATCACTATTTTTAAGTTAATATATTAAAGGAAACCTTGGAAGTAAGCTGTTAAATATAACTCGTTGATACAATGCTGACCAAAGTTTCTCTCAGGTATTTTTACTATAAATTCCCCTATAGTTTGGAATTCATTAATGTATCTTAATTTTGTATTATTTCATTTTTACAAATTGCGAACTCCCATGAAGCAGACGCTACAGTACCAGGAAAGAAAAAAGTTGCTGTCCAAGGTACTGTACATAAACACGAGTTTTCTAATTCATCTCTCAAATGCATTAAAAATATTTTCAAATTTATTATATAGTAATTGTCCCTAGCAAGCAAGCTAGCCTTGTTGAAATTCCCTACATGATACTGCAGTATCAGTGTTATGCTGTTACTTTCCAGGGCCTCTTCTGCTGCATTCCAGTATAATCAGATGTTCCAGCAGCTGACAATACTCAGTATGTATAATCCGTTTAAGGACAAACCTGTTCTATGTTTTGTTACAGATTGATTTTCAGCAGGGTGTAAATACAAAAAATTCTTTGAATTCTACACAGTGCATGAAAAAAAGCTACCCTCTAATATAAATCTAGCTAACACGTACTGTTCTGGCATTCTGCAGAGCCGTCACTAAATGTAATTTTATCTGCAGTATTCACCTTACATATTTCAGAAGCATATAGATTCACACATTCATGCAGTAAACAGCAAATAACGTCCTGGATTTAATTGCTGCTTCAGAAAATAACCAAAGAGTGCAAGAAAGTTAAATAAAATATTTTTTCGTTTTGTTTTGTTTAATAAAAGCAGCATATTTTTAATTTGCAAGGCTAAAAACAATGCAACAGCCAGAAACTGCAGTAAACCTCTCAGAGCTAATAGCTACATCCAATAATGCTTTCCCACACCACCTTCAAGCAAATGGATTTCATTCACTGCTTAGTCAGTCAAATTAACAATAATCCCCATATGGTTAGAAAAGATGTTTGTTAAACAAATCCGATTTATGATTTATTTATTTGTAAAGTGTCTTAAAGCTGAAATGCCTAGAAGAACTACTACTCTGTTAATTCAATTGTGCTGACAGAGCTGGTTTCACCTAGCAAATTCTCTCTGCAATTCACAGCATGGCTGACAGCTATCTGCATAGAAAAATAGCACAGTAACCATTTAAATCATGCAAAAACATTTACCCGAGAACATGTAGCAAAGATCAGGATCCAGCTTCCAGACCCCATGAAGCATGAAGCTGAGGGAGCAATTCACTAGCTTGCTCAGGCCAGCAGTGTCTCTCCTACACTTGACCTAGACTGCCTTACATAATGAGGAATCAGTGCTGTATCCTGTGTGGAGGAGCAAGCTGAATGTCATCACTGGCAGAAGTAGGGAGAACTGGCAGCAGGCAGGCTGGTAGTTAGCATGGAGATCACGAAGTCTGCTTTCCCTGAGTGTTCTGGGAGAAAACACAAGAACAGCTCAGAAATGCTGGTGTCATTCCTCCCCTGGAACGAATGACCGGAAGGAGCGAGGGTGTTACAAACGTGAGGCAGACAGCAAGTGCTAAAGCTGCATCTGTACCTGCTATCAAGGTAAGAGAGTTCCTGTCACACTGTGTCTAGAGGACTGCACAGCTACAGCTAATAGGAGAGCAACAGCAAGGCAAAGTAAGGAAGGAGAGACACAGACCGCTGCTGCATACATTTGTCTATATACTACTCATTGTGGTGAGTAGAAGAAAAGCAATGGTATAAGATAAAATACTGGGATTAATTTCCAAAGGGAAGTGCTATTCCCTTAAATAAATCTTACTGCATGCAAGTTAGTTTCTGGAAAAATAACCATTTTTTACCTGTTTTACCTGGTGTTACAGAGGTTAAAGTGCTTGTATTACAGAGATTTTGACATTTTCAAGAAAATGATGGGTAAGATACATTCCTGGTTGTGAAGATGTTTACAGTAATTTCCGGTATTTCTTTGCTATTTTTTGGAGAGAAGCTTTGGGATATTTCTTAGTTTATTATTGTTTGGGTCATATCAGCACTTCCTCTGTGGAGGGCACAAGAGGAGAAATAAATATCCAGGCTTAGCCAGCAGTTAGAAACGTACACAACCTTGTTGTTTACAAAAAGCAGCTTTATATTAATTAAAATCACTGCATATAACTTGTATTCCATATTTTATTTCATTTGCATACTTGAATAGTAAGTAAAGAGCCTTAAATACTGATAATGCATATACAAATTATTCTTGAATGAATATTTTGAGTGATACAGTTTCTCCTTACAAAAGAAGGCAAAGGTTTCACTAAGATGGGGCATCTTAAGTTTTCTAGTTATATTTGAGACAGCTTGATTAGGCACGATCAAGAGTAATTGCAACTGGACACAAATTCCTAATGTCACAGATCAATGTCACTTGATAATGAATATAGTAACTGAGAGATAAAGAAAGTATCATTTAATAATTTTTAATGCTCCATTTTATGAAAGTACTGCTATATTTGATGGTCCTTCTTGTTTAAATTAAATGGGTTTGGGTGAGTGAGTGAAATAATGGACATAATTTTCAAAACAGCTCTGAAACTTGCTAAAATCCTGGGCTGCATTAAATACAAGAGGAAAGAGGAACTCAGCAACAACATTGTGGCAACATCAAAAGACAGGTCACTAAACTCACTGAAAGTTTTAGTATCAATGTGGAACATCGGCTGGGTTTTACAGACGTCAGCTTAGGTACAGGGACTATTATACTTAGGTATGCAGTTACCAGAGTAAACATGATTTGAGCTCTGATCTCAGATGGGAAAATCAAGGTGAAGGTGAAAGGGACAAAAATAATCCAATTTTTGTTTACAAAATCTATTTAAATTATTATTTCTCTTTTATAAATAAGCGTACAATGACTTTTCTAATAAATTTGATCAGGTTAAAAAAAGTATGCTTGAGTGTCACTAGTTTTTGAAATATATGTTTTCCTAGTCTCTTGTTGAATGATTTTCTTTTTGCTTTCCTGAGAATGAAGAAAAAAAAAAAAAAAGAAAAAAGAGAAGATCAGAAGCATTTGGTAGAAAAGGTAGATCACTAATAGCTCAGGATATACTAGCTGTAGGTCTAAAGTATAATGTGGAAACCAAAAAAATGCAAGGGAAATATCATTTGAGAATGATTTTTTAAACAATTATTGCTGTATTTGAAATCAGTAACTTTTTATCCAATCAGCACAATTTATTTATACTATATCAGCAAATAATATTAAAAATATCTTGGTGCATTTATTCTTTCACATATTAGTGTTGACTGTAAATGAGGAGTCCCTGTTAAAACTTTCTATAATTTATATGTACCAACCTCTACTTTTGGTGTTTCAAGCATTAAATAAGAGTACTTGCTTACAAGAAAACTATTTACATACTGGACCCTGGTTAATCAAGAGTTGAAAATATCATGACCTGTATTGGGCTACAAGAGCATAGGACGAGAGTTTAATTAAGGTGCAAAAGGTTGGTGATTCTGTTGATCATGGCACTCAAAACAGCAAAGCAGCCCAACTACTCATCTAAAACCGGCTCAGATGCCTCCACAGGCATGGCACAGTTAATATATCACCAGGATAATCTGCCTACGGATAACCAAAAGTTGACTGCATCAGGTAGAAAAATAAATGAAGTTTATACAGGTACAAAAATAAATAAAGCTTATAGGTAAACTATAGGTAAACCAACCAAATACAGAGAAATTGAGTAGAAAATGCTACCTAAATGAACAGAATAGCAAACTTGACTGTCAGCATTGCAAAGGCAATATGCAGTTCGCTTGATGTTACAGTTCAGGCAAACTTGTCTAAGTTTGATACAGCTGATTCCATCTTTGGGCAAAATGATGAACTAGATATTCCTTCAAAGCTTTTCTAGCCGCCTTCTCTATGATATTGCCTATAAACTGTATGTCCGATTGCAGAACAATGACTCTCTTATTATACTCTTTTGTCAGGAGGATAAGTAAATACAAAGTAATCATTTGTAAACATTAAGTTATTGTCATTCAGAATATGCCTGCAAGCCATAGTTTTTGTCTGGAGCGTAAAAACTGTTTATTTCTCTCAGGAATTAGCCAACTTGTTCTTCCATTGAGCCACAAAACTTTTTGGTTTACAATAGTTCTTATAAGCATTTTTGCTCTAGATGAACTTGGTCTGATCTGCTGGCGATTCAAGACTATCTTAACACAAATTGATACAGAAACTGCTGACATGTAGGACTCAGTGAAAAACTGTTTCTGAGCCAGCTGCACTGATAATGTGAGTAGTAGAGTCTAATGCTTGACAGTGGTAAGAAAATAAGTCAAGTTTATATCACTCTCAACTACCAAATTAATTATTCTGATGCCTCAGCAGTTAGAAAGGTTTCTGTCAAAGTAAATAAAGTAAATGCAGTTTTTAAAAAATTCTTTTAAAATTGTACTCTTTTGCAAATGACTGTAGAACAAAGCTGCTGATTGGAAAAGAAGAATGGGCTAGCCTACCCCTCACATAAGGACGGAGATGAATGTTTGAGAGTTTAATGTGAGGAATACAAAACAATCTAGACTCTGTTGCTATACCTGTCTTATGAAGATAATGCTAGTGATGTTTTACAGAAGACTGTAAGCCTATGAAACAAGTTCTGGAATTTTTCTTTTATGGAAAATTTGGCAGTAGAAGTTAACAATGCTTATCACTAAATTATCCTTGCTGGCTGAGTTTATGTCCACAAGGTTCTTTCTATTCCATGCTGAAATGAAGGAAGCAGTATCTCATAGACATTACTCCTGCCAACAACCTTGAGTAAACAGGACAATTTTTTTTAGACACCTTGCTCTTAAGATGCCTTGCACATAAATAAATCATTACTTGAGGTTTGCTTATACTAAGATAGATTCCATTTGGGATCTGATGAAACACTAAAACGCTCCAGTATCACTGACTGGAGAGACATCTACTATATCTTGAGGTGCAGGGGTTTGGTTTTTTCCATCCTTCTCTGACCTTGTTTTCTTTTCTCAAAATAATTTCTCCCTTGTGTTCCTGAAAAACTTTCACAAGTGATTCAGGCTGAAATGTGTCAGCAGTGGCTCAAAGTCTTCAAAAAAGAAAACCCAATACCAAATGGAAGCCTGTATTTAGACCTGATATCACATACTCATAAATGTGGGGGGGGTGGGGGTCCACATACAAGTCCTTCACCCAAGTCTCTCTGAAGACTTCGGCAATTTCTATGTATGTGCTACTTCTGTTAGCAAAAACAATAAAGGCATACCTCATATCTCCTTTTCGAAACATGTAGCAAAAGCTTTTGATTGTTTCTTTGATTATTATCCACCAGCTCAAGACCTAAATTTACTCTACATGTATTTTTTATTATTTGACCCAGTCATATCACAATGAAGATCACTGGAGGACTAGTCAAAGAGGAAGATTTTTCTCCTTTAGTTGACTAGACTTCCTGGAGTGTCTGACCGATGCCAATATTCAAATAGGCAGAAGTACCACTCTAAATATTATTTTATTCTTAGATGATAGCTTACCAATCTTGCAACTGCATTAAAGAGCGTTTTAAAAAGTAGTAATATATCCAAACATCTTAAATTGTATGTTTTAGATGTAAGATGTGTCTGCTTTCAAGTCTCCTCTCCTTAGTATTCTACAATATTTAGTATTCTACATATTTACAAGAAGGTCCCTGATTTTCCTCCAAATGATCAAGTATTCCAGCAATGATAGGTGAACACTGAATTCTCAAATTCAGTGCAAACTCCTCAGATACGTATCATTAATTTTGTAATTTTGTACACACATGCAGTTTCTGATATTTAACGTTATACATTATGCTAGAAAATAACTGAAAAATTATAACCCAAATAAGCATAAAAACTTTCTACAATTAAACTATGAACACTGAGTAGGTCAAGGTCACAGTAATCTTAATATTCATGGACTGTTCTTCGAGTTCTCTTTGACATCTTTTCCTCTTCAATAAAACTAGCTACAATAGCCTTTTTAATTCCTTTCCCAGATTTTTTGTAAGATTTATAGAACTGCCTATTATGTGTCTGAGAGTACCTATAAACTGATTTCCCAAGCCACTATCTTTGTACTTATATCTCATAAAAAAAAACATCTGCTGTTTTGCATATTAATGCTAAAAGAGAATGGCAAAAATAGGAGGAAAGAAAGAAGTTAAAATTAAAAAGCAGTTAATTAAGCATTCGATAAATATGCCTATTTATTTTGAGTAACTGAGTGATCTTTATCAATTGAAAATAATCAGTACAGGCAGGCATTTTTGTTGAATTTTCTTCCGTCAATTATTCCAGGATGTTGAATTTAGATTTTACATTTTTTTAGTGTCTCCCTAAACTAGTTCTTGTAAGCTGAAGACCAATAAACAGTACACACTTAGTTTTGGAGACTAAGTTGTTTAAGTTGTAAATCATCCATGAAAACATTTCTAGAAGTTGTAGTAGTAGTACCTTGAACTCCACGCCATGAGTTATTGATGCCTAAGAACAATGTCAGGCAAAACAGATTTATGGTTCAGCATAATAAACGTACCATTAGCACTAAACGCAATTAGGTGTCTTTTTTTTCCTTTTTTCTCCAAAACCCTCCTAAATAGCCCACAGCATGCATCATTTGTGATATTGATTCAACACAGACACAGAACTGCCTAACACAAAATCTTGAAAGACCTACTGGAATGAACAAGTTCACAAGACTGGTCATCCCCTCTAGCAACACATGAAAACACAATCAGTACTGACTTTTAGCTAAAAGGCATAAATTCATCACTTCAATTTCATTCTGAATCCAAGTAGCTTATTTTTGTCTTTATTCAGTTGACATGGGACCTGGACCTGTCAGACAAACTATATTTAGCATCCATTAGGCTTTAATCTCTTTTCAATTCTTTGAAATTTCTTTACTTCTAGAAAAAAAAAAATTCAGATTTGGTTCTTTATAGAAAAGTGATACTTCTTGTATTTTGTTTTGCCAGAAATTTTAGAAATATGCTTAATAATTGCAGGGTACCAAAGGTGTGGGTGACCTGTTAAATGCTTTCAGAAGATCTATTTGGTTCCCACCAAAGAAAATGTTCCAGCTCCTGGATTCTGTTCCTCTTACTTCCATCGTTTGGATGCTTCCAGGAAATAACACAGTTTCTCTTTGGTCTCTTGCTTTTCTTCCCAAGAGGTTCCTAGCCATTTGGACATAGCTTGCAATATAAGAGCTCACAATTGCCTAAAATAGAAGCCTGTGGCTCTGGCAACTTTTCAGGTCTCTAGCATCTGTAGCTGTTTTCCATAGAGGACTTACTTACTGAGCAGTAATCAAAGATTTTCAGTTTATGTATTCCACATCCAAACTTTGGACTTGCACACCATAAGCACTCCAAGGCAAAAGACTGTACAGCCTTCACACTATCAAGAGAGTCAAATGCAGATGATGCACAGGTGTCTAGGTCAGAGCATACTCCTGTCTTCAGTTCTCCTCCACCAACCCAAAGCTAAAGACTGGTAAGAATGAGACAAGTCTTTCAGGTCAATACCTTTGACCTAAACACGGAACCTGCATTCAGTGCTGAGAGGCACAGTGGTCCAACATGCCAGATCTTCCAAATATTCTTTGTAAGTTGAGGGTAGTCCCTTGCAGAGCAGGAGGATTCGGATGCAGTCAGTTATATTCTGCAGCTCCCAGGTTCTGAGGTTCTCCAGTTCAGTCCTTGGCTGACTAATATGCAGTGTATTGTTTATTTATATAGCAAGATATATCCTTGCCAACACTCTTTATATACTTACGTTTGCATACACGTTTCACTTACAGTTTAAGTGCTCTCATGTCTAATGTTGAGCTTAGAAGCACTACATATAAGCCTTAAAAAAGATTTGAACACTATCTCATCTAAAGAAAATTCAGTAACTCCTAGAATGTCTTTTTTTAAAAAACATTTGTTTTACCTGTCAGAATAAAGATTTATTTGGCTACTATTAATTGATCTTTCATTTAAGTAAACTCTCAAGTAAAAACGATTAACACAATAATTGTATAATCAGCAATAGTACTTTGAAGCTTACAGGACAAAGAGACATAAAACTCTTATTTTTTAAAAGATACATTTTTTTTGCTTATCTTACTCATCCTTTTGATGCAGCTGTCTCTTTTTCATTCCCTTGTGTGAGAAAGTAAACTGAATATCCTTGCAAGCCACTGTGGCTTGCTGTCAGGCAGAGTAAAAAAAAAAAAAATTAACCATAAACTGACCAAAGCAGTGCATAAAATGCCTTGTCTTTTAAAGATATTAGCTCTTTATGTTACTCTCTTTTGGACTGATTCCACAGCGTAAAACAATGAGATCTCACAAAAATCTATTGCAGAAATTCCCCTTTCCTCAATCACTCCTAGTGGGTCGTTCTTCAAGATTCAGCTATAGCTATACTCAAATCACTAAGTTTTTAGAGGTCAATGAGGGAAAATACTTTTCCTATTTTTTCCAGGTCATCTCAGATGAATTCAGCAAATTCTATTCTTTATGGAACTTTAATGAAGCAAAATTCTTTACTTCAGCATATTTACTTCTTCAACAGTTTTTCATTTTTATTGGAAGCTGTGGCAATGTGACCTTGACAAAGACTCTTCATTCTTCAGTCATTTACAGTGCAGTATTGGGGTGCCTATCACAGAATGCAAATCTGTCTGTTCTTTTGCCTAAGAACAACTGGCTGAAGCCATCTGAAAGCTCCAGGTCTAAATAGAGTAATTTGGGAAAAAGATTGAGCTCTCTCTCACAAGACATGAGAATTCCTGTGGTACTCAAATAGAAACATTAATAGGACTTTCTGCCTATAACCACAACTCTGCGGTCTCGAACATTCCTCCAGGATTTCTATTTTGATTCACCAGCTTCCTGGAAACAGTGGGTTTTCCACTGAACTTTCCATACCCCCTCCTTCAAGACTAAGAGAGCAGGATCATGTGATTTTTTAATTTTTCCCTTTTTAACATAGGCCTTCTGTGAGGACACTAGTTATATAATTGCTGCTCCTCTAACCTTAAGCCTAAGCAGGGTTAATTTGATATTTGACCCACTTTTTGTTACTCGTCTGCTAGAGTAGTCATGTCAGTCTAGAATTGGAATAGTATGTTACGACCTGCCATTGCTGAGAGCTAATCTTAAGCATTTGCAATAGCAATATAGAAATGAATGCTAATCCCTGATTACTTTACTCAGTTGCAGCCACTTTCAGACAGGGAAGTGATTTTAAGCAAAAAAAAGTTGGAAAATACAAGCAACATTGTTTCATAGAACTTCGGGCCTCAGGGGCTAGAATGCTTAGTCTGATCTTCATTCCACTAGATTTAGCTCAGTTACTCCTCTAATAAAACCACGATTTATTTATTTTGACTGAAATCGGGAGGAGATGAAATAATTGGGTGACTAAGGGCACAGAATGAAGAGAAAGAAATGCTGCAAATGCCTCTACAGGCAAGTGATTTCTAGGTGAAATGTATCAAGATGTCCTGCGCTGCAGAAGAGAGCGAGGGAAAAGCCCTTGAAAACCTTTCTCTGCTGATCTGAACTGTAGCCCCAAGCTCAACAACCACTTTAAAGCTGAGTTCACAAGGAAGATACAGCTGGCTCATTCCTGCTAGTCCTTCAGCTACAGGTATATTCCAAAAATTATCTAATCCCCAGTGGCTAGTTTATACTGCCTCAAAGCAATTCAGAGAAAAAAGAATAAACAGAATACAGCTAATTTATGCATCAGGGAGAAGTTGTTTCATGACCTCTAAAGGACAAAACTTGATTATAATAATCTTAAAGCAGAACTGTTCCTATTAGTCATAAGAAAATATTATTTTAAGATGAAGGGAAAAGAGGAATTGCTAAGTTAACAAATTCCAAGATGGAAGTGAACAGTTTAAATTTTATTTGCTCCGAATCTAAATTAAAGTCCCAGACCAGTTCTATGTCCACTGCCTTTTCTATTAGCTGTTCCAACACTTATTTACAATAAATTGCATTTTACAAGGTGAACTCATCTACTATCAACTGCTGGTTGTTAGGTAATATTATTCCATTGTCAGACGTGCTGGGGAGTCCCAGTGTAGTATCTTCTCCAGCAGTCAGTCGTGTGCTTCTTAATTTTCTCTTCAGCAAGTTCATAAGCTGAGTTCTTTAAGCCTGGTTTAAATCTCTTTGCCAGTCCCTCAAAACACTTTTGTGGCGCTCTCACAATCTTAGTAGAACTTCAAAATCTTTCTTGAACAAAAGCAGAATATCCTAAAGAAACCTCATCAGTGCAACACGTCCCAACTCATACCACGCTCGTGTCCCTGCTTCTACTCGCTGCTCCCCATTCCAGTCATCACAGGATCACATCAGCCTTCTTTCCCAGACCACTCACTTTGAGGTGGTTTTGGATTTTAAATCTTTCATTCGTGTTTCATTTGAAAATGAACTTTCTTATCCTATATTCTGAAGCCCCAATTGTTGTACCTTGCATTTGACTATATTCAAACATAGTGTTTTCAACTTGAATTTTTAAGCCAGACTACCCAGCTTGCCCTGAAATAGCAACCTTGCTAACTTTGTTCTCTTTTCATGTTATCTGCAAACTTTACTACCAAAAACCTTATGGTGTTGTTTGCATAACTGACAAAAATACTAATTACACCAAATAAAGAACTTATCCATAGAGGGTCCTTCCTAGAAATAATACCACTCAGTTACATCTCCCCATTAGTAATATTTTAAAATCTATCAGCCCAGGTTGTAGCCCACGTAATATATTCTCTATTACTTCCAAATAAAGTAAGTGTTTAATGAATGCATGATATTTAGTGCCTTAAAAAAACCCCCAACTACGTTTCTACATTTGCCTTTTTAAAAAGATCTATGATCTTGTCAAAAAAAAAGAATAATTTGACAAGATTATTTTTGTGCTGATTACCATAATTACCACTTTAGCCTCTAATTTTTTTGTTGCTCAAGTCCAAAAATCTTCACTATTTTACTTGGAATTGACATCCATGTAACTAATCAACAGTTCTTCAAAATGTCGTTTCTAGTGTTTATAAATTTGGAGTAAGATTGGCAGTCCTCCACTGTTCTGAATATGACATTTTCTGAGGCTTGCTGTTAGTTGTGCTAACAATAAGGAATATTGCTATTGTTCATCAAGCCTTCACTGATTAATCTTATTTATTTCAACTTTTGATATACAGTAATGAAACGGAGTCCATGTCTGATATGTCAACAGACAGCATTCAGAATAATGAAAATAAAATTATGTATTGTTTCTCTCCTTTTCTGCTCATTCATGCTAATGATGTGTTGCTTATCTTTCTTTCTTCTGCTATTCCAGTAAAATGCAATCTACCCTTAACAGTCACAGGGACTACTGTTAGTGCTGTGAATACTGAGTGTGTATTCACATGTTTACCTTCGGACCATACTGAAAATTCTCACAAAATACTTTGAGGCTCTCAAACCTTTTTTTAATATAATTTGAGCACATATCTTTATAGAGACAAAATTTTGGGGGTCACATCACTGCCTGTGCTCACTGCATGCCACCCCATTAGGAATGGTATAACTGCCTTAAGTGAAATGTGGCAGTTTCTTAAGATGACAATAGTAGGAAAGTGTTTTCTGTACTTTTAACAATCTTTTAACCGAGATTTGAAAAGGGAAATAAGGAGCAGCAGCAGGCCTGTGCAAGTCATAACATGGCTAAGACATGACTTGATAATTTGGAGTTAAATGATTCTCTACTCTCCCAGTTGTATTTGTGTTGCTATTTTGTTAATGTTTCAAATTTTTTAAATTTTCATTGCAAATAATTTTTGAACAGAAGAGTTCTTTTCTGATCTATCTAACTTTGGGAAAAAATATGCAAAGGTATTGTTCTGGACATATTACAAACACTTGAAAACTAAATGTTTTGGACATTGCCACCATAAGCAGTAGATGGTGAAGTTTGTCAATGCAACTGAATTACAATTGAAGCATTCTTTGGTGCATCCCAGGAGTTGCAGAAGAGCAGCAAGTTTTTTTTTATTTCCTCAAGTCCAACACACAACCAGGGGTGCCACAAAAATGCCCAAAAACACATTGTAAAACTACTCAGAGCAGTATAAAGGGTGGTCTTCTTTCCTAGATGGCATCACACTACAAAGTACAGGTCCTCTAACGATTTAGAATGCATCAGTAATGTTTACCTTGATTCAAATGCCAATCTGCCTTGCTTTGCATACTTTATATTCAACAGGAGCCTGAAGTCTTAGAATCACCAGTTTCTTTGGTTAGGAGTAGCCACTAGAATACATTAAGCTTATGGAACATTTCCAAGATTCCTTCAGCATGCTCCCGGGAATAGCTTCCTCCTATTCCCAAATATCTTTGCAGTCTATCTGGTATAAACAAGTAGCTACTAGAGGAAGAGGATTCACATAATCTCTGGGTGAACGGTGAATAACAGACAACTTAATGCAGGTTTTTGTGGTGCTGAGAATTCATCGTTTATATAGGTTGGGGTTTCTTGCCTGCAGAGACAAGGAGCTCTGCATAGCTATTGTGTGCCAAGAGCTATTGATCTTAATTTTTTATTGAGCAGAAACAGGAGGGAGTTGCAATAATTATAGATATATAACGTGACAATCTCCCAAAGGATCTTATGCTTGTAAAAATAACTAGAAAAACTAATTACCAAAGATGTTTTAGATAATTTTCAACCAAAATCCTGCAAGCAAAGTGCAGAAAAATGATTAAATTTGTGAAAGAAAACAAAATAATGATCTTTAGAAAGATAATAAACCTTTAGTCTAAAATATTATTGGGCCTATTGAAACACTTACCAGTGGGGAAAAATTGTATTACCCAAATAAATCAGTTTTTTTGAAAACCAGAATAAATAGCTGAATAAAATGCAATATATAATATAGTAGAAAATTTTAACCTTTAAACCTTAGAGTTGTATTGGTTTTGGTAAATTAAAGTTCCTGAGTTTCTTATTAAAAAATACCATTGCATAAAACTATGTATGATCTTTTCTGTATGGGTGTGGCTCAGTTTTTACCTGTGTTTTGAAGGTTTTGCTATTGAAGTGTTAACTGCTCCTTGTACTCCAAGTGTGCACCTGTGTGAAGCTGCCTACCGTTACTGCTGCATTTAGCTTTCTGGATTGCATTTGCAGGCTGAAGTCTGAAGCCATTACAAGCATGATTTTTATATTATTATTTTTTTCTACAATTTGGCAGAAAAGAGCACAATGATTTTCAGTAATGAAAGCAAATTAAATATGTTTACTTGCTTACATTAACAATTCTTTTAACCAGTACAGCTGGGCACCTACTAAGTTTGGGAAGAGACATTCCAAATTGAGCAAATCATTCCTTTTTTTACAAGGCATTATCAAATAATAAGCTTTTGCAAAACCTTTGGTTTTTTTTTTTCATGTGACAGGTACTCGCATCTAGATAGGTATTTCTCTGTCGCTCTATGCTTACATGTTACAGTTCAGGATTACAAACCCTGATTTCCCTGCAGATGCTGTAGTATAGGAACACAAGAACTGAGGAAGCATTTTTGTGACCTTACCTCTTGGTGTTTCCTTGCCTGTTCCCAAATGATTTGGAGATTAAACCTGTCTAAGCCATATCCAGATAACAGAGCATAGGAGATGTGCTGGGAATGGGAACCCTTTTGATCATGAGAAATAAGAAATGATCAGAAACACAGAAATTTTGTGCAGCTGCAATAAAGGCCTATGTGCGTGCTTCTGTATAGGAGAGTCTCTAGAGGAAAGCATATATGCATGCTGTGCTATTTACCATAATACCCTCTTCATCTTTCAAATGTACCTGGTATGTATATTTCTATTTTCAAGAAGATTGAAGCATTATATATTCCAGTAATTTGAAAATCAAAGCAAAGGAAGTTTCAGAAGATATTAGCCTATTGTTATTCAAAATCTCAGTCAACAAATATGAAGTAATTGGGTTGATGGACCATCATGCCCAAAATTGTTTTCTCTAATCATTTTGGTGTATAAATATCAGTGGAATTTAAAAAACATATTTGTGTGTTGGAATGAAGCCTAGGCCTAATTTTACAAATTGCCACCTTTTAGAGAATTCAAAACTCTTTTTTTCCAGCACTCTGTAGATGTTGATTGCCTTTCAGTGGTCTGTCTAAATGGTTACAACTAAAGTAAGATTCATTCCCCTCACTTTCCATTTAAGTTGCTCAGATGGTATCCAGAATGTTTAATTTTAAAACTGACTACACAATCAAGAGCTTCAAACATGGAGAATACTTTCTATTATCTATGTTTCTGTCATTACATTGAAGTTGTCTTTAGTATTCAATATCTAAGCTAGTTTTGCTTAAATGTGCTGATAAGTGTCTGAAATATTGATCCTAGACCTCTTATTTGCTTCTGTGGCCTATTCTAATGCACTTTCAGAGTTCAATTGTTTTTTTCCTTCAGTTGATCACCTCCCATTAGCCACATTTTGAAGGAAGCTATACTTGGATCAGCTTGGTTTTCCTCCTGGCCTATTCCTTAAAGCAAATATGAATTTGTCAAGACCCCTTTGGACCACACTTATTGCAAAGTATATGTTGATATTTGTGATGCTTTTAGCTTATTTAGAATAGAGTATTGATACATAGACTCAGATACCTCTCTGTAAAAGGGGCTGAATGTTACAGAAAGGGTTGTAATGTCAATGAGGAGTATCTGGTATGCTGAACTGAAAAGCGAAATCATAGTGAGTTGAGTGGCTGTGTCTTAATTTTTCTGAATTGTGCCTACCCAATTCCAGCTGAGACTGGCATCTGTAGATTCTCCATTTGGGAATTTGATGAGTGGATGGTGACCAGGCAGCTCTGATTTAACAGAAGGAATAAGGTACCAACAGGGAAAAGATTTAGAACAGTATACATGGAGTATCTGTTTGCATGAAACTTATTATCTCAAGATGCTCTAAGTTCCTATACAGTGAACAGGAGGAACTTGAGCAGCTCCAAACACCTACCACCTCTCCTAGAAGACCGTCCCCCTTTTTTGCAGCCAGCACTCCCATAGTCCTGACAAGCTCCAGGCACTGGCTCACCAGCTTAACTTTGGTGGGACCTGTAGGCAGCCAAGCCAGGAGTCTTCAGACTCATTTATTCTGATCTGGTACCTCAACTGCCCTCCAGTTAGGAGCCCCCTGACTGACCACTTCCAATCCGCTTTTTGTTTCTCATTATAATCTGCTGTCCAATTAAAACAACTGACTCATTGATAGACCAGCCAACTACAAGTAAAACATACAGTATTCAGAAACTATTGCAGAGATGCTTTGTGTTTGTCATGATTGGATCAAATTTTTTCTTCTATCTCTACTTTTTTCAGAATATTTTTATTTCTCTCTTTCTCTGCATGCTTCAGGTCACCCAATTCCTCTCACCTGTTTTTTCCTTCCATTTTATCCTTTCTTTTTAGTTACAAAATTCTCCCTCATCCACCCACATCTTAACATTTAGCACTTTGTTACTAGTTATGAAGCCTTCCAAAAACTGGTGCCACGCTTGGGATTCTGGAATGAATAGGATGGAGCAAGTATAACTGTGGACATAAAAAACCCAAATGTGTCATGTACTAATTCTTACCTGAGAGGAAAACACATACAAATAAAATCATACACATTCTATTTACAATATGCAAGGTAGTGTATGTATTTTCTTTCTTCAAGAGAATGTCACCTTTGCTTAACCTATTAATTCCCCTTTTTTCCCTGCAGCAAAATCATAAAACTTTCTGCCTTACAGAGAAGGGAACACAGACTAGTCAGAGGCCTTTCCGAGTAATATTATGCCTCTCCTTCTATTCAGTATGCATCAATTCTGGCTTGTCTTCCCATCCAGAGATTTGTTCTTTCTCCTCCTGAGGAGATTAACATGAAATTTGATAGCTTTCGAAAATGGTTTGAAACCTCAAATAAGAAATAAGAGCAGTTGGGACCAATTGTTCAGAACAGTGAAATCTGTCACACGGCATATAGCCAAGCATGCTCGGACAGTTCTTTCACTCTGAACTGGGTAATGTGAAAGTCAGTAAAGAAATGCTACATAACCTGCCTTGAAGCCCATATTATCTGAGTTTCAGAGAATTTGCACAAAACACAAAGAAAACTGTATTTGTCGTAAAGGAAAAGAATGAGTTGGTTCTGCTTATCTTCTAAAGTAAGCTCCTCCGGGCAGGGACTATATCTTTGTACTTTTTACAATATCAAGTGTGCTACAAGCACTTAACAATTAATAATGAATAGTAAGTAAATGCAAAGCTTGTGAGAGGTGCCAGACTGACATCTCTGGAGAATTCTCCTGTCTATTTATATAGAGAACAGGCAGAGCAGCAGTGCAGGCTTTACACTGTCCCACAAATCACTAATGCATTTCACATAGGCTGCTGAATGACTGTCAAATGGTAACTGCTCACAATCACTAAAATCCTAGAGAGATTCAGACTGCTGGCTTCATATTCTAAAGCAAAAAGTGGGGGTTGTATCTCATTATCAATCACCAGAATGAAGTAGCATCCTTTATTTTTAATTGGAATAACACTACTCTAGTAAATAAAAGTTTTGTTAGGAACACCAAAAAATACTGCAAGTAGGATTAGAGGAACCGCTATTTGCCAGATGTCTGTCTGCCATAATAGGTGAGTGAAAAGTAACTTCTTTGCATTTTAGCCCTATAATTTTTATTTTATTTAGCATGTCTTGTCATTTTCTGAAATGCTGAGGAACATAGGCATAGTATAACTGGCAGTAGGTAAAATTCTTAGGTAATATCTAATCATCCTCTTTGAATTTCCCTTTTAAAATACCAGTAGGAAAAGCTTTTTAAAGAAAACCTGAACAAAGTAGAAGAATACTTCATTCAGTGTTGTACTTACCAGTAATTCTTTGGACAGCAGAGTCAGGAGACAGGAGGAACTTCTTCATGTTGTGCAGAATTAAAAACAAAAAAAAAAAAAAAGAAGAGAGATTTCATCTGAAATTATTTCCCTGTGTCTGCATCATTCCACAGAACAACAGGTTCACCTTTGCATCAGTTGCTTTGTAATTAGTAAAGCAGCAGCAAATCAGGCTTATCTCTATTACAGCCACCAAAATCAAAACAGTGTGTTTCTCATTACCCAAATAATGGAAAAAATGGGAGTAGTGGGGTAGCATTCTGTAAAGGTACCCATATGTTTTTGCATTGAGCCTAGGAAAGGGCTGGTGTTGAGGCAGGGTAAATAACATCAATCTGACTGAAACGAACTCCTGCAGACCTATTCCCACATGTCTGTGTACTCTGAGTGTAATGGGTTCAGGCACAGAATGGCACAAATGCATTTAGATCTAACTATGTCACCAAATGTTGAAGGCATTTGGCTTGTCTAGACACTGGCTTTTAGGAAAAGATGTTGCACTGCTTGCTACCCCCCCACCCCATAGCTGTCACTTCTAGAGAACAAGGCCTTTTTTATAACACAGAAGTCTTTGACTCAGGCTCTATGAACCCTGCATGCCTCCCTCCCCATATGGCAGGTAGAAATTAACTCCTCTGCAGTTGATTTGCTATGTTGGTTTTTAATTATCAAAAAAATAAGGCTCAAAGTAATGTCTGTCTGCTTTTACATGCTGATAACTTCACACTTTGCTCAATAATCATGTAGCAACCACAGTAGTGAATGACTTCACCCACTACACCAGCCATCAGCCTGCAGGTTTTTTGCTACCATTCTTGGCTATTCCTCAAGTTACCATGCACTAGCATTTCATTTGATGGTACATGTAATCAGTCCTCTAATTTTGCCCCGAAAAAAATCATCAAAATGCAACTAATAGGCACGTCTACCATTCACCTTGAAATAATAAATTCACAGGCACTATTCTGTTTTTGTTGTGCTCCCCTTTACTCCCCAAAATATTGTGACAGTGAATATTAGCTTTTTTTTTTTAAATATTGAAGTTCATTATTCAGTCAGTTTACATTCCACACTTGGAACAAAACCCACAAAAGCTAAAGAGTTGCTACCAATCTCTGTTCCTACAAATGTAGTCAATAGCACTAGCAGGTTTTTTATTGTTTGTTACAATAACATAGACACTTTCCTGAATCTGTATAGTGAAGAAGACATCATTTTAGCCAGTTCATACCTCTGGAGTTCATAGTGTTAATTTATACTCATAAGCCTCTAAGGAACTGGGAGTTTACTGAATTTCTCAATATTCTCTTGAAAGGCATCAGCAAAATCAGTGGATTTCTGAGAGCACAAACTGCAAAAGGCTGCTGTCCTAACAACACCTGCAAACTGCTGCAGAGCATGCTGGCTGCCTGCTTCAGAAATTTAACCCCCTGCTCAGCAAGCATGCGGCAGAATTAATCCAGTCTCTTCCATTTTAGCCCCCAAAATCTTGGTATATTTACTGAGCCTGGCATCCAAGTGAGTTATTTTTTCCATTTTATTAGCATTTGTGGAGAGACAGGTAAGATTTTATTTTAAACCCTTCAGTCTGATATTTTTGCCATACTCAGGAATCTTGTCAGATAACCCAAAGATGAGGGAGGATGATTCTATTCATTTGTCGGGGAGTACTGCTTTGATTAAATACTTTAAAGCTAAGAAAAAATATTTTTATTCTCTTATTAGTTTAAGAGGCATATGTAATTACTAGGTATATGTATGAATTAGGTTAATCAATTATTTTCAGATGCATGGCTTAGATATTCATATTGGAAACAATGATTATTCAAAGAAGCGAATTTATGCATGTTCTTTATCAAAAGGTTTATTGCTGCTAAAAGCTGAATTTCTTAAATTTAATGATTGATAAGGATTTTGAGGGAGGGAGAATTTCTCATAGTTGCTCACAAATGTGAGATAACTCTATCAGGTTGACTTAAAAAATCACCATCTGGGAATCCTTGCATTCAGGTTAGGTACAATCTGCTTCCTGATGGGATGACTCAGGTTGGTAGGTTGAGGCAGCCAAAAGTGATAAAAAGCCATTAGAGGTGGGGTGGCAAGATGCTAAAAAGAAAAACACCTCATGGGACATTACGTCTTAATATTATTATCTGTCTTGTCAGACATTAAGAAATGATTAAAAAAATACAAATCCCGAATTTTGACTCTAATTGCCTTAAGAACAATTAGTGTAGAAATTTAAAAAAAAAAAAATCAACTACATGGTAATAAACGTGTACATAGCCTATTTTATAAAAAAGTCATGGAGACATTTTGCTTCATAAAAAGATCTCTGGAATTCAAAGACTTATCTTTAATTGAATAAAAACTCCTGAAAAAAAAAAAATCTCTTCTGATCCCTGGAAAACACGGCTATGGCAAAGATAGTTATGCATGATGCACTTCCAAATTATGCAAATCCTCAAGAGGAAATCATATTAATCCCCAGAGTCTATGCATTCTTCACTAATCATTTCTTATGCATGCTCAAAATCCAGAAAGAAACCCCACCTAACACCTTTTTTTATATATATATGAGTCTAAAAATGCACAGATCTTCATGGAATAAATAATACAGGGAGATGCAACCAAAAGATGACAGTCAACTTGAAAGTGAACATAAATTCACTGAATGGATGACGTCTTATCCCTGACCCTGGATTTTATACAACTACCACATACCAAAGTTATCATCACATCAGTTGTCAATGGTAGTTGCTCCTAGACATTTTGTAGCTGAGCCGCAATGATGGGTTCTCCTCCTGCCTCACTAGGTCACTGCCTCTGCTGTAACCCACCCACCCTGCTGCCATGTCACTGTTCCCCTGCCAAGGTACCTTTTCATGTCAGACAAAAATAGAGTTGTATATACTACAAGTGAGTACTAGATGAAATTCGTCTGCTTGGAACTGGAGCAAAGTCCTTTTCTTCTAAAATGGAAGTAGCCTGTGTTGGCTTTCTCTACCTCTACACCCCTCTAAACATTCATTGTCAAAAACAGTGTTTTTGGAAACTGGAATAACCAGAATGAGCACATCTTAAGAGGTGGCACTATATATTATTTATGGACTGCACTGTAGTCATACTTTTGTCTCATTATTTGTGGCAAGATTGGGTAAGGAGAGGTAACTCCCAAGAAGGGCTATAAAGGATCCAGGTTTAAAAATCATCACTCAGAAGTAAGTGAAGTTGATCGGCTACACATCTTTTATTTCTCTTACAGGCAGACAAAACAACTGGCTGATAAATCAGTAGCTACACATGCAGTAGTCTACTTTGGAGGTGACAAATATAGGAATTACGGTGACTAAGATGCTGAAAGAATAAGGAAGCAGTTTTCTGGCTGGACAAAACTTTGAAGAAAATCCCTGTACTGAAAGTAAAATGATTGAAAGACACAATTAAGAAATTTTGCATCACACATTTGAGGCTATAAAACTAGCTGCAGCAAAAGGCATGGAAAATAAAGCTATGTAAGCAAAACCTACTCCTGAGTATATTTTAATTATTGTGATTAAACTTAGAGAAGAACATAAGAGTTGCTATGAGGGGACATACCTATACTGCTGACATAGCTTATAGCAATACAGTACCAGACAATGGTGTTTTTTAAATAATCGTAACAGAACAGAAAGTTAAATAATAAACTGAAACTTGAAATATTAGGTGTCCACAGACAAGTTGTTCATTAATCATAAAGCATGAAAATTCTGATACAATGGTGTTGAGTTTCCAAGTTTCCATAAATATCTTCTTGGGGTCTTGTATGTTTGGTTTTTGTGGTTTGTTTTTGGTTTTGTTTTTCTTTCTTCTTTTTTTTTTTAAAATGAGCATCAGTTTATAACGTAGAAATTATGGTAGAGATAAATAATTCAGAAAAATATAACAACAACACACCATATTAGTCGATGTTTAATCTACAAGTCAGCAGGCATTTGCATCGAGGCAAAGATAGCATGGGGCTAGATTTTGAGTAGTACGCAGCAGTCATGCTCCTGGGAATCACGGGATCATCAGAGGATGGTGAGGCAGGTTAACTAGTGATACCTAACTTCTGACTTCTGCTGAGCTGTGGATTCAGTGGGAGCTGCTGCTTCTCATCTTGGCAAAATCCTGCTGATGAGCAGACCCTCACTGCTTTAAGAGGCAGCACCTTCTGGAGCCAATTGAGTTTCTCCTAGTGGATTTAACTGGCAACTGGGCACCATTTTAAATAAAAGAGCTCAAAATAAATTAATCATATACCAATTTCAAACCAAAGAGCATTTTGAGAATTTTGATGAATATTATATTTGTTGATATGAAAAATTTCTATTTTGGCAAAATGAATTTAATACATGAAGTGAAGTTCAATGGAGATAAAAATGGAATTTTCATCCATATTACACAAGTGAAAAGCTACCAATTTCAGTTAACAAATTTCTTGTTTTTAAGAACAGACCATGTCAAGGGTATAGAGTATTGTAAACTGAACATACACAGGTTTGGGTTTGACCTACATTGCCATTTCGGCATAGGATACCATGGGGTCTGAATCCTGATTTTTAATTCTCATAATACAGATGCTTTCTTGTTCACTTTGGAAGGAAAACATCAAGGCTTTAGCT
This sequence comes from Gymnogyps californianus, assembly GCF_018139145.2. Taxonomy (NCBI): domain Eukaryota; kingdom Metazoa; phylum Chordata; class Aves; order Accipitriformes; family Cathartidae; genus Gymnogyps; species Gymnogyps californianus. The sequence continues at coordinate 23,209,222 of NC_059477.1, read as the reverse complement.
TGAGGGACCACCAAGAGATACCCAAAGCCATAGTTTCACAAATACCAAATTAGTACAAAAGGGCATTGCTTGCTGCTGTCCACCTCCCTTCTGTCTACCACAAGCATTTGTATGGCCGTATCGTGAACTGAATAGGAAAATTATCTAGGTTAAAGATAAACTTTTTTTGTTCTCACTGAGTTTTTAGTTCTCCAATCTAGTCTGTTGTAGGGCAACACAAATGGTTGTGCTAACCTAGGGGAAAGGGAAGGGCAGGGCTGCTTCTTTCACTTACATTACCAGCTTATGGCAGTTAAATATGTTTGTGAAACTGTGGCCTAATTTAGACCTTCTACTTGACAATTAGTGAGAATGAGGCACTTTCAGAGATGTCAGCTGTCAGAAGTGCTACTGAAACAAAAATCACAGTGAGTCACCAGCACCAGATCTTACTCACCAAAAAGTTCTCCAGAATTTTAAGGAGGGAAAGAGAAAGCCACAGATATAAAAACATACCCACTTAAATGAAATGATGATTGTATGATAACCAGCTTTATAAAAATTATGGCTGTCAGTATTACTCATACTATATTCACACTGAATCAGGAGATTCAAGATTAATACATTACATTTCAAGGAAGGAAACTGCAATACTGGAAAATAATTTGATGTAAGTCTATGAAATAAGAGAATAATTTTGTATTGATAATATGCAAAGAATGACATTTTCTTCCTAAATCACTCAACTTCAGGAAAATTCACTTATTTGGTAAGATTTGACCCTAACTTCTCTGTGTTCCATTCACTGTCTAGCAGCTGCGTTGTTAATAATTCTCTTCTATAAACCCTGAACATTAAAAGTACCTAACAGCACTATAACAAATTCTTTTCAAAAACACTTTGACAAGGCTTTCCCAGAATGCCTTTCACAACTGCGTTGTGAAGGAACTGCTAAATTGCCAGTGTATCCTAGCAGATTTCTCAGCCACTTATAATATTCTTCAGTTATATTGGAATATAAATGTCCCCATGTTTTTAATCTGCTTTGAAAGGCCAGAACAATTCTGGAGTTTCTAAAAGTATTAGGGGACAGCGCTGATAAAACCAACAAGGTGACCCAACTCCTCTCCTAGCTAAGAATAACTAAGATTAGGAAAGGGTACTGATATGGAATGCTAACTGAAATACACTGCACTATCTGTGATAGTAATAATTAATCATGACGTGTCAGTGTAATTGACAGTAATAGATCTAGATTATTTTAGACAAATTTGCAGTAATCCTTTAATACATAAACTGCTCAGATGCAACCAGAAACTCTTGAGCATGCATGTTTTATAAATATAAATAAAGCTGTGCAATTGCTCAATACCCCTTATACTAAAGAATGCCCTCACTGAAATCAAGTTGAAAAATTTTCATATTTTCAGTGAACTCATGATTTTATTACATCATTTTTCTTAATGCTAAATTAAACAGTGGATTGCCTATAATACTAGTCATAAACCAGTTCAGCTAATTCAGTCTTTGACAGTCTGGAACAGAAGTTACTGCCCAGCTTCATTTTGTTCCCTTCCTTTGTGTTTATCCCTACTCTGCCTACCTCCTTGTGAGCTTTCTGAACTGAGTTGCTTCTCCTCTTCCTTTCCATCTCTTCCCTTATTTCCCTCACCTTACACCCCGGTACACAGTAAAGAGCAGAAAACTGTGATGGAGAAACCCCGCCTCATCCGTAACAGAGTTTGCCAGTTCCACACTCAAGGCTTTCACCAGGGTGTGCAGGGTGGAGGAATGACTTGTAAACTGTTGTGCTTTCACAAACAGACGTATTGAAGGATTAAGGTGCTGTGCTCTTGTTTGTGGTGTGCTGAAAGACAGAATTTTCTACCTGCTCAGTAACTACCGTGACTTACCCAGTGCATCTGCAAGGAACAGGCTGGGAAGGATTAGAAAGCAATAGATTGGTCAGTCTCTCATCCAGGGAATCAGCTAAGCCTTAGATTAGCTTGGTAATACATTTGGTAGCTTTTTGGCATTAAAGGTACCTCAAGGTTTCTCACCACCTGAATGGCCAGCAGCCGGGGATCTCCAAGGAAGGTTTTCCAGACCAGTATCTCAGAAAGACTAGAAAGTAGCTCAGAAAGACTAGAAATTTAGATTAGGCTCTGCCAGATTCTACTTTTTAATTTTTTTTAATATACTTAGTGCTGTGTAGATTAGTAAGATTTTAGAAAAGTTATTAGGCACCATGAGAAAACTTTCAAAGTGTTAGAGAAGTTCGTAGCTGAAATTGCCCTGTGTCATTTAACTATACATTTAACTATAGTCTTGAAACTGTTAAGAAAATGCAGTCAAACCTAAAGAAACTCTCACAAAGTTATGAATAAACCTGATACTTTCCAAAAGTCCTTATCACTTTCATCAGATGGGATATGTTTTAAAAGGATAGAACCAACTTATCTATATGAAAAAAATAAGTACAAGGAGGAAGTAAGTAAGTTGGTTATCAGTCTCTAAGTATGAACTATTTTCTGCTTCTGCTTACAGTTAAACAGGACATTTTAAGGTAGTATTTTTGTCATGTTTCAAAGTTTTTAAAAATCGCTTCTAGAGTGTCTTCCATTCCCATGAGGGAGGGCTGAGTACTGTGCATCTGCTTTTCAAAGAATACATACACAAAGCTATAGTTTTACGTGAAATACAATTACCTATAAAACCTAAAAGACTTCAACTTGTCTCTAATTTATTTTTCTAAATAACAATGTTTTCTTTCTTCACTCTTTAACATTTATTTTAACTGCTGCTGAAGTCTATTTGCTAATGAAGTTACCTACCACCATTTGCTGGTGCTGTCATATGTGAAGTAATTGCTACAGCTGATCCAATTACTCTTCAGCTCCACTGTTTGAACCATCTGCTGCAATAAATTGATTTCTGGTCTTCCTGCTTGAAAGGCAACTCTTCTCTCTTCCAAACTGGGAATAGAGCAGGAAGGAGAAGGAAAAGAGATGGTAACTGCATTATACTCCACTAGAGCTGCCTTAAAGTCAGAAGGGAAAAGAACCTATGTCTAGAGGAACAGGTGTAGGCTCTTAGATGCGGCATTAAAGGTAAATGTATTGACCCCTTCATATCAAATGGATGCCACATGAATTTTGAAACTGTGAAAATTTTTTTCAACTGTTAGAAATGCATCTCAAAAATTCAGTAATTCTTTACCTGTGGAGAGTAGTATCAGAACTTAAGAGAACTTAAATTAAATAATTAAGTTAAATTAAATAATTTAATCCATTGTTTGGTTCAATTACAGTTGGCCTTCTAATATATCTTTTCATTGGACTTGATATCCTAAAACCAAAACTTGGGGACTGTGTTGGGTCTGTGTGGCAGGGGTTTGTGTAGTTGGGGAGGGGCTGCAGGGGTGGCTCCTGTGAGAAGCTGCTAGAAGCTTCCCCGGCTCCAACTCGGACCCGCTTCTGGCCAAGGCTGAGCCCATGAGCAACAGTGGTAGCGCCTCTGTGACACAGCATATTTAAGAAGGGGAAAAGACTGCTGAGAAAAAAAGGGTGGAGGAAAAGGTGATGGAGGCGGAGGAGGAAGAAGAAGAACAACAACAACAATAACTACAGCTAAGAGAGGAGTGGGATGTGAGAGAAACAGCCATGGAGACACTGAGGTCAGTGAAGGACAAGAGGGAGGAGGTGCACCGGAGCAGAGATTCCCCTGCAGCCCGTGGTGAGAGGGCAGGCTGTCCCCCTGCAGCCCATGGAAGGTTAATGGTGGAGCAGAGAATCCCCTGCAGCCCGTGGAGGACCCCATGCCGGAGCAGGTGGCTGGGCCCAGAGAAGGCCGTGACTCTGTGGGAAAGCCCATGCTGGAACAGTTTGCAGAGGACTGCAGCCCGTGGAAAGGACTTGCGCTGGAGAAACTCATGGAGGGCTGACCCCCATGGGAGGGACCCCATGCTGGAGCAGGGGAAGAGTGTGAGGACTTCTCCCCCCGAGGAGGAAGGAGCGGCAGAAACGATGTGTGATGAACTGACCGCAACCCCCATTCCCATCCCCCTGCACTGCTAGGGAAGGAGGAGGCAGAGGAATCAGGAGCAAAGCTGAGCCCGGGAAGAAGGGAGGGGTGGGGGGAAGGTGTGTTTTTAAGATATGGTTCTATTTCTCATTATCCTACTCTGACTTGATTGGTAACAAATTAAATTCATTTATTTTTCCCCGAGTCGAGTCTGTTTTGCCTGTGTCATGGTTTAACCCCAGCTGACGGTAACTGGTGAGTGATCCCTCCCTGTCCTTGTCTCGACTCACGAGCCTCTCGTTCTGTTTTCTCCTCCCCATCCCGCCGGGGGGGAGGAGTGAGCGAGCGGATGCGTGGTGCTTTGTTGCCGGCTGGGCCTAAACCACGACAGGGACTAAGAAACAATTTGGGCACCTGAAATAGGATTTGAGATGCAGCACACTATGGTATACCAACTTCCACTTTCTCCAAAAACAGACTACTCATTGAGCATTTGAACAAAAAGTGCTATACCTTGTTTGAATTCCTTGTTCAACCAAAGGGACACGCATTTCAAATGCATCTCACCTACACAAATAGAAACTTAGAGCAGAAGTCTATAAGAAAATTCATACTGAGAGTGACACACTTCAGATTAAATTCTTACACAGGACCCTGATGACTGCTCTTGTTTTTTGGTTTTGGGTATTAAAATACTTTAAAATATTTCCTTTACTAGTCTTTTGAACGTGACACCACCTATGCACTTCTGCTGCCCTTGCCTTTATAGATAAAGCACTTCCATAAAAGTGAGTATGAATGTCTGAATTCTTAACTTTTAAACTTTGTTATATAAGTAGACCTGAGCGTCATGAGAAGTTTTAATATTCAGTTGTGTTCAAGGATCTCCCTTTCTCCTGGGCTTTAATCAGGTGGTTGTCCTCTGACAAATTCTACTATGAGATAAGGGAGAGAAATAAGAAGTCAACAGATTGGATTTTAACATTTTTCCAGTTTTTACCTTTTTTCCTTTTTAGCAAAAAAAAAAAGTTTTTACATATTCTTTCTCTAGATGTGTTATGAATGCACATACATCAGGTCCTCAAAAATATCTCAATATAGTTGCTATTTTTGAGCTCCCTAACTAATCAAACCTTAGACCTGGCTTCCCAGGCTTCAGGGGAATCTTTTTTAAACATTCAGACATTTCCAGTACATATGAAATCACTGTCAACGATAAAAGGTAAAAGTCAGGAAACTAGGCAAGACAGTAGAACTAGGCTGTATGCATAATCCGGTATCTAACTAATGTGATGACAACACACAAATTGTCTTAGTCTTGACCGTCATGGACATCACAGTGTCAAAATCAACTGTTGGTGCAAGCTGACATACTTTAATATTAAAAAAACATTATCAAAACAAATATTAGCAAAATTTAGAATAATATCTGAAAGCAATAAACACCTCTTTCCAGTATGTGGCACATAATTCTATCCCCTGAAAAGTTACTGGTAAAGATTTTGAAAAGAGCCATTGACAAAAAAAAAATGAAATCTCTCATCTAAGAAATCTTACTTTTGAAAGTGTCCCAATCATCGGTTGTTGAAAGAATAACAGTGACAACTGTAGAAATTAGAAAAAGCACAGTACAGCTTCTGTACACCTTAACTGTCTATTTATTTTAGTAAGAGGCAGTTCTAAAAAACTGCCTTGGTAAGATGGGTCTCATGTACTTGAAGTAATTGCTTTCATTTCTCCTCTTATATTGTCAGAGAATTGACAATACATCAAGAAAGCACACTGAAATCAAGCTATTAGAGATGTTGCATTTTATGCAGCAAACCTACGGATTTTAATGATTTATAATCTTGCAGAAATCCACATTTTATATACAAGAACAGGAAGTCAATACAAGAAAAGCTTTGAACTGGGGTTATTTTTTTGTTTTACAGTAATGTTGGTAAGCTGAACCCAATGCATTCTCCCAATATTTGGCAGTTGTCAATGAAATTTGTTTTTAAATTTCTATTAGTTACTCACAGAATAGGCATAGTATTATTGTTAACGAATCTGGGTTATCATGCCAACGACATGGCAATCTAACCTTGGTAGTCCAGGTGTAGGCTGTTTTATTCTTGACTAATTGCCAATGGACTTGATAGCAGTTAGAAGGGCTTATTTACATTCTTTTCATACAGAAAGATCCACTAAATATTATTAATGCTTGTCCTATTTCACTAAAACTATGTAATTTCCAATAGCTGGCTTTTCCAATATGCCAATTGTTGTCTTCCAACAATTCCAACTATGAACAGAAAAAGCAATATATTGATACTCTATAAACGTTAATCATCACACATAATATTAAACAAATGATTTATAGTGACTTATGTCTAACCTTAGGTGCAGGAAAAAAATACCACATAAAGGTTTTTGAGATTAACTTTTTGTAATTAGAGAGACATTTATATTCATTATTGGACTCTGAAATCCTTCCTGTCCATTCCTCTACATGCATGGCTTCCTTCCAGTGCCTTGAACCCCAGGGGTTATACAATACGACACTTTTATATATAAATAACATTTCAGAGACTTGGCTCTTGGATACACAGCTAACGAGATCCTCTTAAACTCATTTTTTAAAGTCTCTTCCGTGCACGATGTACCTTGAGATTATAAATCTTACTTAACTTTAGCAAAATAATAATGCTAAATCTGTAACCTCTTTTATATGTTTTACATCAAAGATGAGCAGTAATGGCATATGTTGCCAGTCTTTGTTTGGCAAAGCCATCTTGAGAAAAATTAACGTCCTTCCCCAATATTGTACTTTTGAAGGCATGTCTTGTACTCTTCCTTATACAAGGCAATAAGGAAGTGACCCTTTTACCATAAGGTAAAGACTAAGAGTCATTTTATTTAGCCTACAGAGCTAGAAGAGAGAAAGTAGAAATATTTCTTTTTTAGGAAATCTGTAACTGGAAAACAGTTAAGTCCGTATGGGTTTGATTTAAATTCTATGGAAAGCTGTTGTACAAGACCCATTGTTTTCAGTAGTTTTCAATCTGGATCTAATGTTTAAGTGGATATACTGAGAAATTAGTTTTCTTTTTTAGGTATAATCGAAAACACACGGCCACTGCTGCCGACATGGCATACTACGGACACTACTTACCTGTTCTTCCTTGAGACTTCCACAAATATACTTCCACAAGAACAATGGCGAAAATGGAGTCAGAGCTTGTAGACTAAATGCAGCTCTGAAGAATGTATTTATTTTTTTTTACACTGTCTATATGGGGAAATACTGAGGAAAACTTTCAGATTCAGTTCCTTTGACATAACAGCCCAGACATTTTTAAAAGCTAAGAAATTGCAAAAGAGGTGTTTTTCAGACAGTATCTTATTGACAAGGCTAGGAAGGCCTGCAAACTCAACCTTTCCCTGTCTTTCAGAGGGGAAAAAATATTTTATTTTACTTAATCATGAATTTTTAAAAGGGGTTCATTCACACCACTTCAATCTGAATTGTCATGTGGAATCTTCATGTCATGCAAAGGAACTGATTGCGGAACAGGGAAAGAGAAGCTGGAGTGCGAGTAGGTAACAAGTAATACGGAAAAGTTGCCCTCCTATTACACCTTTTCCCCTTTTCTTTTTAAGAAAATTGAGGAGATTTTTACACTCTAAAATGATTAAAGAAGCTTATATAATAATAGACATGAACAAATAGGGTACATACACATAGATATGTTTTGGATATTAACAGATATGTAAAGTATTTTTTGATCCTAGGTTTTAGTATGAAGTTTTCTCTCTGATCACAGAAGCAAAACAGATTCACTTGTGCCAAGACAACCTTTTCTAATCATACCCTGCTGCAGATTTTTCTCACTGCCATGTTCTTTGGTACAATCTTTTAAAGTGCATCAACTTCCAATTAATTTCTGCAAAAGATTTTATATTAATAACCTTTCAGTAATATCTGCACTGTAATTTCCTTTCCTGTCATCTGTTCTTCTATGTACCTTTTGAAATTTCCTGTGTTTGAAGCTCTCATTCTATGGGGTAGAATTCAATTGTGAAATAAAAATTTTAATCCTAAAATACAAGTAGAAAAATCACATTAACATTTTATTATGTTTTCTCCATATCTGCCATTGGTTACTATCCTTTCAACACAAACATTCTTCCTTCCTTTTTCTTTTAATTTTCATACAAAAGTAACAAAATTCTAAAAGATTGTTGCAACATGGCAGATAAATGAAATTTCAAGTAAATGCTTTTCAAATAGATGAGACTGCAAGAGCAGTAAAGCTGGTGAGTTCACAGTGCTCTTGAGCTTCACTCCCAAAATAGTTTTTTTTCTTGGATGTACATGCAGCTCTAGATAGAGGCTATCAGGAGCCTGCATTTATCTGCCCACCTATTCATCACCACATAAATCACATCCAGTTTCCAATCTTATACAGTTAAAGCATGAGCGGCTGCTTTCCATCTATATAAATAAATATACCAGTATTTGCAGCAATGCTGCATGAACCTTTACACATCACATTTGACAGCCATCAAGGCCATCAAGAAGTTAAGAGAAGAGAAAGGTTACAGGAATTCACAATGCCTGGTATTGGAGAGAGTATTTTAACTTTTGCCTGCCTGAGACCATGAACATGATCATCGCTGGCATAGTCCAGTTTGCCTTATGTGGTGGATGCAGATGCAGTTTTTACTGAACGTTATATACAGACATTAACGCAAGTATTGCTGCAGAACATGGGCATAAAGCTACTGTATAGTTTGGCAATCAAAAAGTACCACGTGACAGGGGTTGCTATGGTATCTGCAAGCATGACATTTTTATAAAGCAATACTGCAAATAGCAATACAGCATGTAATTCTCTGACCATTTTTGAACATGAATGTTACAGATACTTACTACTTTGAAAATGAAAACAGCTTATTACATTGTTTCAGATATACATTTTCTGAAAAACATATTGTGGGTTTTTTCAATCAGCTGTCAAATTCTACAAAGATTATTATCAAGATTGCTGTTAAAGAGAAAGTAACGTGCTTTTCAAACAATAGAAAATGCAAGTGCAGAGCATGTCTGGCACTGCTGGTTTTGATTGTTCTAAATTGTTTATGAAGCGTCGGTCCTTATTTTCATCAAAAGCTTTTCTTGCAGCAGAGATCATGTGTGCTTCAGCATGCAATTTTCCCTCTTCGGAGGGATGAGAATGTGCCGCAGTTTACTTTCCTTGGGTTACACTGCCACTGCAGTACCTTTGTTTTTGTTTGATGTTGGGGTTTTTTTGGGGGTTTTTTTTTTTTGTTTTTTTTTTTTGTTTTTTTTTTTTTAAGGCAAGCACTAGGATATGTCTGTTTCACTGTGCAACATCTCCCACTGATCAGCACGGAAAAATAAAATATGCTAAGTAACAGACTGCATGCTGTATCACATAGACAAAACCTAGCTGTGCTCAGAGAATGTAAGTGGGGTACCATCCCCCACTGAAAATGATGTTGCTAATGCAGAGGTTTGTGAGCCGTTAAATATTCCTACACTGCAGATATTTCAGATTATTTCTCCTAATGCATTATAAAGCTAGATAAGCCTTTCTGAATACATACTATAGAATGAGTATCGTAAGAATTTTCTACGTTCAAAAAACCCATCCCATTTTTAATAATAATTCATGTTATTTATGACTGTTTCCCATAAAGATGAGACAGATACTTTCATATGTGATTCTTTTAGAAGGTTAGGGCTGTTTCATAGGTGCACCATGGGATTAAATGAATAATGCTTATCAATAAAAGTAAAGCTAAAGCTATCTGTGGAATTCCCCAGTACATCTACACCCTTCAGCTGTATTTTAATAAGCTCAGATAAGTGTGGCAGTTCTTAACCAATGTGGTGCCAGGTCTGGATATAGGGCCACATGCCCTATAGGGTACAGAACCTAAATCCAAAAACTGCTGGTCCAGTCACAAAAGTATTACCAACAAAGCTATCTTTACATAACAAGCCGAATTATCCTGTCGTAGCTCATTAGTTCACTAGAACAAAACAAGTATAAAAATCTATAAATTCTCTGGAAAGCTATAAGCTCTCCCCTGTGCTGTGACTGCAATTTGTATTTCTTGATTCTTTCTGTGGCTGAAGACACCAGGCACAGTACCATGATCATCTGGCAGGTGTTTGTGCCCTCTAATGGAGGCAGTCAGGTTTAACAATTTATTATAAATCCTATGCTGCTAACAGCTAGAGGAGAGATGCTCTTTTACTGAATCTGATGTGTTTATGGAGCTCAGCAACATACGTTTCTGCTTAAAAATAATACAAACAACCCGCCAAACATATTTCAGGCCTGTTTACAAAAAAAGCTAATGAGCAATATCCTACCTCTTCCCCCTGCCATCTTTCCCTTTTATATTTTTACAACACAAGTAATTTTGTATGCTGGATGCAGGAGAAATCTTGTCCTTAGAAGTGAAACAGAGTTTTGTTATGGAGTTAAGCAAGGCCAAGATTTAAAAAAAACAGAACTTTTCCCCTTTTATGTCCTAATACAGTTTTACTGGGGGGGGGGGCGCGGGCAGAGGGAGCGCATTGATGGCATCTTCATAAAATAAAATACACTTGCATTCCTGGATGGGTAAGAGACAGTAAAGAAAGCTCATTTCTGAGAATATTTTAAGAGAGCCTTTCTTATTAATTTTTCATTCTCTGTGAACTAGGACAGTGAGAGAGTGCAGTGTCCTCCTGTTCTAGGAATTTTGCTTAATGCTTTGCATACTGATACAGGACTGATCCATTATGCTGAAAAATCTGTCTTATATCACCATTAAAGCATGAATATATTTTATACCTGCAGGTTAAGGAGGAAGACTGCAAGTCAACTGTGTCTTCCATAACGGCAAATAACTTCTGGGTATACTGGAATAATTTCAAAGAAATATAAAACTATACAAGTTTATTCAAATATATACACTTGAAATCTGCAAACATATTTTTGCAAAGGACCAAAAAGTTTAGAATTTGAGTCATCAAAAATGGAGAGTGACTTCAGTTGGATTATGGTTTCAATAAACATAACTCTAACAATGATAGAAATTTTATAGGGTAAAATGATTTCATAAATGACCTCATATACTTCTGCACACTACCAAATTTGTAGAAAAACTATTACACACACATTTCATGCTTATTCCACATAGAATTTTTAAGTTAACTATGTACCTGTCCAGCACTGAGTTAAAACAATTTTGTTCTTTAAACAGCAATTCAAGAGTATGACCAAGATTTTTTTAAAGGATTTACATTATTACTTTGTGTAATTATTGTTAGCAATTAAGATATTAAAACAACAACTATTCTGTATTAAAAAAAAAAGACATTTTAATTCATTTCAGATACAGTTACTAAAAACATCCACATTGTCCTTCAAAACACAGCATAGTTCAGTTTTTTTTCCCGTTAGCTACATTGGCCCAAGTATACAGCAGCTACTCTTCACAACAGAAATGAGAATGGAAAAAAATGCATTAATTGCTCCATGCACAGGTCCACCTGCCCACACCCTGCCCCATATCCTGCCACCTGTACCTAGTCACCTCTTGCCAGGGACCATGCCTGCTACGCTCCGTAAAGGCATCAGTTGCCTGAAGACAGCTGTGGGGTTGCCATTAACACCTCTAACAGGTCTTTTTCCCTTCTCTTGGCAAGCGTGGATTTCTTCAGGGGGAATGGGATTAAAGTGACTCTGTTATCCCCCCATGGGGCTATTTCAGTGACAGATCCCAGACCACCCATCCCAGGGTGAGCAGTGTCTGCTGAATCCACTGCTCAGCAAGAATGTGGAGACATCCTCCGTTGGACTTGACCACCAGAGAACACCACTGGAGCTCTTCCTGGGCAACTCGTAAAAACCTGACAAAAACCCACATAGTTGGAATGGGATTCTTTTCTGAATTCTAGAAAAACTTCTCTGGCCAGGACAACATAAGCATTTCAGTTCATCTAGATGGTGACAAATTGATACTGATCTAAGTCATAAAGCAACATGGGATCTAGATGTCTAAAACACATTGTCTCATTGCTAAAGTGGTTCCCCCTTAATTTTACCAACCATTACTTGTTCATCTACATAAACTTCATACAAGAAAAACACAAAGACTAAACCAAGTACATAAAAAGGTTATCTTTATTGTTTTAGGTTGTTAGCAATGTAGTCATTTTTGGTAAAATAACTTCCTGCATGCAATACACTATGAGCCAATAGTTTCTATAAAAGCAGGAGCCCATCTATATTCCAGTTCTTTTGTAAGAAATGCAAGGTATTCCACTGTCCATTGCACAAGTTCACTATTCATTCTCATGACGAAAGATTATGAATAACAAATTATATTTAAAGCGCTTCTACTGCAGTATGAATCAACAAGAAAAGCAGACAGTGTGAGACTAACACCAGGGAAAAGCAATGTTTCTATGACTAAGATTACCCTGAAAATTGACAGACAGGATTAAAATTTCAAAAGAAACCCTTCTATCTTGTTTCACATACAAAGACCTACCTACTGATCAGAAAAAGAAGTGTATTGTTTATTTCTTTTAAAATTATTCCTTATTAAAATATGTTTAATATAATTACCAGAAACTTGCAATTACCAATTCACATTGTATCTTAGGTTTCCCAACAGTAGTGTCACAGACAGCAATAAAAATTACTAACAACATGAAGATATGTGTAGTTTCTTATAGTAAGTATAAAATATTATAAAATAAAACTATTTTCAAAATAACAAGAGTAGATCAATAGATATATATTATAAAAGTTTTTTCTAGCCCCACATTTTAAGCAATATATTTGTCCTGTGTAATCTGGTTATTTACTGCGTATTTGCTGATTACAAAACTCAAACAAAATAAAATCTATAACAGCAGCAAACTATTGTTTACTGGTATGAGGAAGGATGGTCTCGTTGAACAGTTTTTTTCTTTTTACCACTCACATCTTCCCATCTTAGACTTTAATAGCTGTAGGATAATAGCAGCAAGCATGCATCGGTTAAAGTTTCCCAATTATTTGGAGTATTACAGAATATATCATATTTTCTATTGAAATGTTATAAGCTACACTTACTAGGGTACATATCTGACGCAATAAATACAGTTCTTAGGTTATTGTCTCTTTGTTCAAACAGGTACCACTGCATAAAACAATTGATTAAATAACAGAGGATATTTTACTTACATATGTAGTGTCAGCCTTGATGATGAAAAAGTCACCTAAACCACAATGCAGGACAAAGCTGATGTAAGTACATCCTTTTGGTCATCTCAGCTTTCTATGGAAGATTGCATTACATACAGTGGAAACCTGACTAAAGTGCCATGGGGGGTCAAAACCACCTCTGATGTACATATTTTGTGTCTCTGGCATGACCCATCCTTCCAAAGTATGGAAATTTCAGTCTGAGGTATACATTAAGGTAGTATTTGTCCCAAAAGGTACTTTGCTATCAATTGATAGACATAGCTTTGATTATTGTCCTAAATGGGATATATTCTTGTGAAATAAGAAGTGTAGAAACAGACTTTGGAATGAAGTACGGAAGCTACTCACAAACTAACAGGGTCTACAGTTAAAAAAAGAAAGAACTTTTTTTATTTCAGTAATTCCCTGTAGCCACAATTTGGCATTCATAGCTTTTCTGTGAAAAGAACTGTTTAAATCTCTCAGGAATTACAAGGTATCTCAGACTCTGAAAGTATGTTTTTTTCATAGTTTCACATTTTTCAAAACAGGAGTTGTGTGTGTAGCATCATTTATTTAACTCACTGTATCTGAAATGGACTGTATGACAAATTAAGGATTACTAAAAACTATTAAACATAAGTATATTAAAACCAAGACACTAAACTACCAACCTCTTTTCTGTGAAAATTATTCCCTTGTTGTGTTTTCTGATAAATTCTCTGTCTACACTCTGTTCTTTTTTATCATCTGCTGTTGATTTGATCTAGATCCTGAGGTTCAGCAATCTGGAATCTTGGTTTTCTGCTTTTAGAAGTGCCTTGAGGAGAACTATGTTCACATTATGCTATAATTATGTATTCCTGACATTTGTGTTCCTCTGCAAGAGTATTTAGGGTTTTTTCTCAGCACAGCACAATTACAAATAGCAGTATGTGAATTAAAGCAAATGAGATCACGAAAAAAATTGACACACATAGAACATACATAGGAGATGAAATGTACACAGTGGATACACTTATTCCACAAAAATATAGACTTATTAGGACTGGTAATTTTGCACTGCATTAAGGGTTCCTACAGTCCAAGTAGAAATTTTGTGTCTCCTCTCCATTAGTGTCAGCTGATAATAAAAACTATTCTTCTGCAAGGTTGTTTCCCTGTTACAGACTGAGAGTTTGCTAGTGAAGTATCATTGTCTTGGTACAGGCACTGACTGTAGCAGTGGGTAAATATGTAAAAACTTGTAATTTTGGCATAGTCCTCCAATAAGATTGCTATTGATAAAAATGTCATCTTCTCATGCTTGTGAACATTCATCATGGACAATCTCTTTGTCTTTTACTTTTTATTTCCTTTTCTGTCTTTCCCCCTGTCTTCTTTTTCTGATTTGTCATCTTCATATTTTTCTTTTTCTGGTTTTGTTACACTATCATAAGAAGGCGGAGATGTGGTGGATGCAGACATATCCATTTTCTCTGGAGGTGAGTTTTCACTTAGCTTACCAATAATCATATCTTTTTTGATAAGCAGATCAACCCCATCTTTCCGATACATAAACGAAAGTTTCTTTACTGACTGTCTTAAAAGATAACGTCTATAAGCCCGCTGAATGATAGTAGCGGACACTTCCTCCTGTTTTCTTTTTAATGTGGTTGTAATTGGTTCATAGGAGACTTTTGAAGGATTGGCTGCCATAAACCGATCTTCCATCTGTATTCTGAGGGCATCCATCTCATCACTTTCCCCCAAAACACGCTTTGTGAAAGCAAACAAGATGTCAAGGCAGTGAATTCTGTCACCGCTTACCATGGGCAGATCCATTGCAATAAGCTGAATTGTGTTTGGTTTCGGTATATTAAGAGGAGGATCCAGAGAAGCTGCAAAATCAGACAATTTGCTATATTCTATGAACTGTGTTGCATCGGGATCATATTTTTCCCAAACCTCATAGAACATCTCAAAGTCATCCTCGCTCAAGGGTTCAGCGCTTTCTTCAGTAGCAACACCAAAGTTCTCCAAAATCACAGCAATGTACATGTTCACCACTACCAGAAATGATATGATAATGTAGCTGACAAAGAAGAAAATCCCAACGGAAGGGTTGCCGCAGTCACCTTTAACGGAGCTCCCCGGATGAGCTTTATGGGGGTCACAGTCTGGCTCCCCACTGTTAAGAATTGGGGCCAGCAAACCATCCCAGCCAGCAGATGTGGTAATTTGAAACAGGCAGATCATGCTGTTGCCAAACGTTTCAAAGTTGAACATGTCATCTATACCAGCTTCCCTCTTAACATAGGCAAAGTTGGACATGCCAAATATCGCATAGATAAACATGACCAGGAACAGCAGCAGACCAATGTTGAACAAAGCAGGAAGAGACATCATCAAAGCAAAAAGCAGAGTGCGGATTCCCTTAGCGCCTTTAATGAGACGCAGGATTCGACCGATTCTGGCAAGTCGTACAACTCTGAACAAAGTGGGAGACACAAAGTACTTCTCAATCACCTTAGCTAGAAACATACCTGTGAAACATAAAAATAAAATTAAAAGGGTAACATTTTATCACAGATTACATGTTCCACAACGAAGTATGAATAAAGCACAACTCTACCTGTGGAATTAGTGGAAATTATAATTGGAGATAAATTTTATCTGCTATGGGTAATTTTAGCTGTTTTCCCAGCACTCTTAGGGAAAAAAAGCAGTATTAAAATTAATATAGAATTATTAAGAAAGTTACTACTCTAAAGTATGCTTTTATTCCTAAATAATCAGGAGAAATTAAAATTAAGTATTTCCTCTAATCTGCAACACTTGACAGAGATAAAGCATTTAATACGTCTTACTATATTTCATTTTGAATACAAGAATTTCTTACCTACTATTGAAAGAATAACAACCACGAAATCAAAAATATTCCAGCCAATAGTGAAGTAATAATAACGGAGTGAGAACAGTTTGAAGACACATTCTCCAGTGAAAAGGACAACAAAGACCAAATTAATCCAGTATAAAATATTTTGCATCAGTTCACCCTGGTCATCTGTTTCTATCATCATGGTGACCATGTTAAGACAGATGAGAACCATAATGGTGATGTCAAATGCTTGCTTTGTTACAATATCAAACACCAGACCTTGCAATTTGTTCTGAGGGGAGAAAAAAGAAAAGGTGATATTATCTTGTACATAATGAACATCCTTTTCCTCCCTCCCATTTCCTTCTTCCTCCCCCAAAATATACAACCAAGCAAAAGGCTGAAAAATCTAAGAAAAGCACTGTCCAGTAACTTCTCTATTTGCCAGCTCTAAGTTTTGCCCTCAAAACCCAACAGGCTTCTATTTCTTCAGATTCTTTGATTCTCTACTTCCTCAGGCATAACAAATATGAGAGATTTTTCCTGCAGAAGAGAAACATGTACGTTTCAATTCAGAATGAAGGGCTAACGTGAATTAGGCCTAAACCATTTCAGAGTTAAGGGAGAAATTTTTTGATAGTTAATATACTGCTGTAATTTCTTCCCAAATGTAGATGGTACAAGAATAGCACACATTCTTACTGCTGGTCTAGGTATAGGTTTCTGTGGTTTCTTGGATCCCAGCTTCTTCATTGCATTGTAGTATTTCTTTTGTTCTTCTGTCATGAAAATGTCTTGACCTCCAAGGTAAAATAATAAAAATAGAACTGATGACAGCCAAGCCTTTAAATCCATTAATTCACAGCATTGCAGAACATGGTTTTTATGAACCATGTATTCATTCTTACGCATTGTTACCAGAACCAAAATATAGTAATTTTATCAAAGATTGTTAAAATATCTGACAAGTCTTGATGGAAAAATAAAACAAATTAAGGAATGGAGAAAAACACCAGAACTTCTATCTGTTATTAAAAAAAATACATACCTGATTAATTCAATTAAATATGTACAGAAAAACCCTTGGAAAAATATACATTCCATAGATACTTTTAAATCTAACATCATAAACTCCACACTGTAAATCAATCAATCAGAAATAAAAAAAGCTTCAAAGGTAGAAAGATTCACTGAGAGCTAATATGCCTTCAGGGATATCAGGAAATTGATATGAGGAAAAAGAAATTACTGATGTTACTTTTCAGGATATACTTCATCAAAGTAATGATGAATCTGGATGAAGATGTCTTTGAGTCTTTCAGCTATGGCTACACACAGACATGAAGATTTAGAAGTCAAAAGAGATCCTGTTTAGCATGCTCTCCTCATAAGCCAAATATTCAAGTAAAATCCAGTTCTTAGAGAGTAAGGGTTTTGGAAGAAAAACAAGAAATTAATTTGCTGATTATGGTGGAAATGTGATATGACTGTCAGGAGATTTTTAGCCAGTGGGAAATAAAAAAAAAGCTATAACGGAACTGGCATTGAACTGGGGCTTTCTTCTGCTGCCTCACTGATGTAATGGCTATCAAGAGTGAACAAGTCATCGTCTCAGTGTGCTGTCCATAGGGAGAATAGTGATCTCAAGATGAGATACACCTTATATGCCTTTGAGGACCGTAACGGTTAGGAATCTGACAGCTAGTGGAACATTTTTTTCCCCATGGGAACTAATGTAATGAAAGTAGGATGCACACAGGGACTGAAGAAATGCACACAGTTTAACTACACAGGGACAGTATATTGCAACATGAGGTCTTTCCCATTCATATCCCAACAACATTGCCCAAAATGGAGAGATCTCAGCGATGTGAAGGCAGAACAAAGACAAGAAAAACACTGCTGGGTAGCCACGCACTGCGTGATCTGCACATTTCTATGAGCATGGGTGCATCTATAAACTCAAAAGACAGATGACTAATGTTTGCTAATTTGCTACATGAAACTGAAGAATAGCATGTAGATAGAATTTTCCCCAGCCTAATTGTTGTCCTTTGTGATATCTGCAGTATTTGACTTTCTTGGTGACAGTAACAACAGCTACAAATATACAGGAGGTGTATACCACACTGCCAGAAAAAGCCCTTTAGCAGGAACCCTTCTCTGTCTTCTGAGTCATAATGACTACAGTAGACAGTGTCTGCCCAGTGAACTTAATAGAATTTATAATCAACTCATTACCGAGTAAGGTCACCTTGTTACATACAGACTGCCAAAAATGCCAATAGCATGTATATAATCTTAGTCTTCCTCTCCAAGGATAAGAAACTGAACCACCTTCCTCTTAAGTACTGGAAGCCCCTGATGTTTATTCCAAGGGAGGTGCAAACATCTTGGAGGATGAAGATGTCATCAGGTTTGGAACCACAAACTCATCCTTTCTATAATGTGGGTCTGTAGATAACAGACTCAAAGGATCTGAAGAAGCAACATATGAAGCTGCATACTCCAATCTCAAGTGGAAAGGTTTACCGGAAGTTTCCACTGCAGTAAGTCTAGCAATATCTTTTTTCAGTACAATGAATCAAACTTGACAAACCATCTAGGACCACAAATGAAGAAATTATGTACTGCCTTGCTACTACTTAGCTCACTTTTTTTAAAATCAATATTCCAGCATGATTCTGCTTGAAATGTGTACAGAAAAATAAGACTATTTTAGACCTTAGACAGCATTTATAGTTTAAATAGCAAGTAGAATTTAATTTGCCATCATAGTCTGCATTTTAATCTATTTAAATGCTCCTGGAGTTCTTGACACAATCCTCTGTTCATTTGAATAATAGAAACAATTTCCATTGAAAAGAAAAACTACACATTTTCAAACATCAACAATTTTTTTCTCTTGCAAATTCACTACTAACTCATAAGACAGTTTCCCAACCCTCTCTAATCTTACAATACAGAGCCATAGTTCCAGCATTCAGCTTGTCCGTACTAGTCTCTTTGTAATTGAGAAGGCCTTCACAGTACTGTTATACATTATCTGATTATCAATTTTGATATTTGTAGTTTTGCATATTCTTTCTTCCCTGTCATCTGTTTGCTTGCATGAAGCCATCTGCATTTTCACATAGCTTTATCACAGCACCATAACAGTAAGCAAAAAACAATACATAACTTTCTGATGTACAACATATTGGGCTGTACAGGGCTGTGAAGAACACTCAGACATTCAGTTTAAATTACTTCAAATGCGTTAAAAAGCAAAGACTATAATTTCATTATTTTGAATAGAATAAAAGGAAATCTTAATAGCTGAGTTTTTTTCTTTCTATTACTATGAGAAATTTTAGACACTCATATTTATCCTTACATAGATTTGCTGAATGTTCAACAACAATGAAGTGCTGTGAAAATGAAACATGTGATACTTATCTTCTTTTTTTGTTGGTTGAAGTTATCTATGATGACACCAATGAATAAGTTTAGGGTGAAAAACGATCCAAAGATGATAAAGGCAACAAAGTAAATATACATGTACAGGTTCTCCTCATACTTGGGCTGTTTTCCTGTCTATGTAACATAGAAAAACAGCAATACATCACAAATAACAGTTAAGACAAATTACAGAATACCGAGCAGGAACAGAAGTTGCATCCAGCTGGACAGCAACTGCGTGACAAGGGGGGAAAACCAGCTGTTTTGGAGCATACCCTACACTTGCCTTATCTTTGAACTTGAAAATCTATTTAATACAGGTGTCTGTAATTGCACACACAGACCTGACATTCCTCCCCTTTCTGTCTGCCAGTTTCTCTCTAACGACATTTGATGTTTCATGTAATTCCTACTAGATTTGACAGAAGCATGCAAATCTCAAAAGCAATTCAGTTCCTATGGACTTTATGCAACTCAGGAGCTGGATAGAGGAGAGATGCAAACAAATACCAGCATTAACAGAAAACAAGGCAAAATTCAGCCATTTTATTTTTGGAGATCACCAGAGTCTGCAGCTCTGGACTAGCTATTGCAGGTGATGTCACTTGATTATTTGGGTTATTTTTGGAGACACAGGAAAAACTTGTTTCCTAATCTGTATGATCTCAGTGACATAAATTAATAGGAAACCCGATTTCATTAGTTTTGTTATTTACAGAGGACTTATTAAATTAGTAATACTTTACGTAGATGTACTGCTATAATTTTATTTACCTATTAAAAGTATGTGCACTTAACTACTTTATAGTGCATAGATTTATATAGGAAATTTGTCAAGGTTTTACATTTTTATTCTTTATATTTTACTTTATTTCAACTGCCATTCAAGAAGCATTACATCAATCTTACATTTGTTTTCACTCAGTAAATTTTATATTGCACTCACTTCTCTAGAATCAACCGCAGCGTACATGATCTCCGTCCATCCTTTAAATGTTGCCTAAAAACAAAGTTTGTTAATATTTTCTATCAAAGCTCCACTTTGTTAAACATTCTAAATAAAACACTGTCTTCTGCAATGTATTTGCATCCACAAAAATAAAGAGGAATATTAAAAGTCTGGTAAGACACGAGTGAAGTATTCACAGGAAGTAATTTACTGTGGAATACTTCTCCCTAATACTTAAACACTGAATAAATTATAATCTTCATGCAAATTCATATAAACTCCATGTGGGATGAGTTGCAATCAATATCTTAGCATAACAGAAAGACTGCAATTTATAACAAGGCTCTCAGTTCTAACTTTCTGACTACTAAAAAACTGGAGGAGGACTCCAAAGATCAGCCATCATGGGTTGGCATTTTTCAGACAGAATATGCAAATAGTCCTAGAAGAAACTCCAGAATATAAGTAGTCCCAAGAAATCTTAAGAAATAATAGAATCATAGAATGGTTTGGCTTGGAAGGGACCTTTAGAGATTATCTAGTCCAACCCCTCTGCCACAGGCAGGGACATCTTTCACTACATCACACACTTCCAATTATGGGGCATCCACAACTCCTCTGGGCAATCTGTTCCAGTGTCTCACCACCTTATCATTAAAAAAAAAAAATTTTAAAAAAAAAAATTCTTCCTTATATCCAATCTAAATCTACCCTCTTCCAGTTTAAAACTGTTGCCCCTTGTCATGTCACTACAGGCTTTGGGAAAAATTTTCTCTCCGTCTTTCTTATAAGCCCCCTTTATATATTAAAAGGCCACAATAAGGTCCCCCTGGAGCCTTCTTTTCTCCAGGCTGAACAATCCCAACTCTCTCAGCCTTTCTTCACAGGAGAGGTGTTCCAGCCCTCTGAACTTCTGCTTTGCCCTCCTCTGGACCCACTCCAAGAGGTCCATGTCTTTCCTGTACTGGTGAAGTCTCATGAGAGTGGAGTGGATGGGGAATATCACCCCCCTCGATCTGTTGGCCACACTTCTTGTTATGCAGCCGATGATATGATTGGCTTTTTGGGCTGCAAGCGCAAATTGCTGACTCATGTCCAATTTTTTGTCCACCAGTATCCCCAGTCCTTCTCTGCAGGGCTGCTCTCAATCCATTTACCCTCCAGTCTGTACTGATACTGGGGATTGCCCTGACCCATGTGCAGGACCTTGCACATGGCCTTGTTGAACTTCATGAGGTTCACATGGGCCCACTCCTCAAGCCCGCCAATGTCCCTCAGGATGGCATCCCATCCCTCTCAGCATATCAACTCCACTACTCAGCTTGGTGTCATCTGCAAACTGCTGAGGGTGCACTCAATCCCGCTATCTATGTCATTGATGAAGCTATTAAATAGTAGTGGTCCCAGTGCAGACCCTTGAGAGATACCGCTTGTTAGTGGTTTCCACTTGGACATTAAGCTGCTGACCGTAACGCTTTGGACACAGCCATCCAGCCAATTCCTTATCCACCTAGTAGGCCTTCCATCAAACCTACTCCTCTAAGCTATAATATTAAGTAAAAACAAGGTATGAATAGTATGTTTACTGGAAACATTACATAGCTGAACCATTCTATGCAAGATATGTTACAAAAGCTAAAAGCACTGCTGTCTTCCACACTGGTAATTTATGCAACTGCCTAGTGCTATTTAGCAATAGCTACTGTTACTCCCTGGAGCGATCAGATGGTAGCCTACTAACTACTAAATACTAGCAGTTGGAGATTTTTAAAGACAGAATAGTTACCAAGTGCTTATGAGCACAAATATTTTCCCAGAAGCAGTTTGTCAAGCGAACCCAATTAGGAATATACGTTTCTGTCCTATTGGCTCTGATTTACAGACTCTGCCTCTAAAAAAGGCTTATGCTTAGAAATCTAGTATTAGTAAATTCTGCAACTGCTCACCTGGAGTTTAAAAACAAACTAAAAACTATCTCCAGAAAACCCACTTGACAATAATAGACAATGACTTGAGTGGGACTAGTAAGAATAATAAAAAGGGAAAGAAGAGAAAGGAAAAAGTGAATTTAAAAACTTTTTCTAAACCAATAATTAGGTGTCTTGTTTGAACGTCAGATGAGCCCTAGAATGTATCTATTTGAATACCATGGTAAAAATCTAAGTCAACATGCCTTAACAGATCAAGCAAATAAAAGAAAATTAATCCTAGCTGCTTTTTTTTTTTCCCCCACTAGATACTGTATTTCTGTAGAACTTGAAAAAGGTACTAGCAGTTAGGTGCCAAGGAACTTTATATCCATCTGGTAGATATTAGGTATTCCTCCTCTTCCAAAATGGCCAGAGAATGTATCAGATTTTAGCATAAGCAATATTAATTAGGTTCATAGGACACAATTATAAAATCAAATCCTGTATCCATTCATATATTGTAAAATAACACTGAAAATTATGGAATTAAATGCTACTGCTACAAAACCGGAAAATTAATTTATCAAAATTTATACACTTACTACTTGAAGCAGAGAAAGATATCCAGCTCCAACATTATCAAAGTTTACTTTCACATTTTTCCACCGAACATCCACAGCAGTCACCATAAGATTTTCACACACAGTGACATTATTGACTTCCTCTGGTGGGAATTGCTCACCAGTTGTGGTGTTAACACAGTGATAGAACTTGCCAGCAAACAAATTTACTCCCATGATGCTGAAAATCAGCCAGAATGTAAGACAAACCAGAAGTACATTCATAATGGATGGGATTGCTCCAGTAAGAGCATTCACAACCACCTAGTAAATAAACACAGAAAAAAAACTTTTTAAAAAGAATATGTAGAGCAGTAAAAAGAGTCCTTTTTTTTTAAATACAGCAAAAGATTTAATGTAAAACAAAATACATTGAAGTAATGCAAATAGAAAAGGAATAACACATGTAATACAATCTAACATGCTACTGTTGGCCTTGAAAACAGACATGCAGTTCAGTGTTCCTCCGTGATTTTATAATTAGGCATATTTTTATGGATTTGTTTTACACGCGATTTCTTTTTTTCTTACCCTCATGCCTTCAAAGCGTGACAAAGCTCTTAGAGGTCTCAAAGCTCTTAATGTTCGGAGGGACTTAATTGCACTGAGTTCTGAGAAACCAAGGGCATAAGCTACTAAGCTAACCAAGGAGACCTAGAGGAAACAAAACAAAACAATTTTTTTAAATTTTTTTTTTTTAATAGCCTCACAATACAAATGTAATGCCTCAAGGAAGAAAACTTTGATCTGGATATCAGAAAAAAGTTCACAAGGACCCTAAGCTTCTAGCAAGAAAAATAAAAAAGAACAAAAAATTTTAAAAATTAATAGAACATTGTGTGTAAATTTCAGAACAGTTTAAACAAAAAGAGACCTTAATCTCTGGAATTTTCATCACAGAGAGAGTGCTAGTTAGAAGAATGTACATTATACCTGTGCAAAATGAAGGGCAATTTGGATAAAAAGAATTTGAATAAAAGCTCATCTTCCCAATAAACTCAGCCAAAGCCTGAAATGTTACTGAAAACCTAATCCCATTCTACAGGACATGTTACAATACTAAACAGTGGTCTACTACAGATGTATTATTATAGTCATGATAAAATGTGAGCCAGCAGCATTTTCTTCTGGTAATTTGCACTTAGAATAATTCACATAATAGCAGATATATGAATAACTAGAAATTCATATTGCCTGCAGATGATGACAGGCTTGGCAGTGTCATACTCAGTCAGACAGGAATCTGACACGCGTGACTCCTAACTGTACGACAGGCACAAAGAAATACCAATGTCAATATGATTACCTAAAAGCAATGCACTCAAATGCACAGAACAGTAGACAGCACTTCCCTGGGAAGTGGAGTTATGACAGAGTTAATAATTTACTTGTGAGCTATGGCTTGTTGTCTCTTCAGACTACTGCAATCTGGATATTTAAAAGTCATAATATCAAGCACCAGAAGAAAATCTATGTTTACCTCCATTTGGCAAAGAGCATTGTTTCCGGTGTTTGAAGTTCAAAACTGAAGTTAAAAATTCTAAGTCCAAGAATGATCAAGAAGCTGGCAGATATGCTTTAGAGTTATCTGCCTTAGAGTACTGAAATGGGTTAAACAATGGCACATTATAAAATACATAGACAACAAGGAGAAACTGCCTAATTTTTTATGTCTTGTAAATGTAGCAGGCAGCGTTTTAATAAAATCAAGGGTGATTTTAAAAAATCAAGATGCAAGGTTTTTTGTAAATCACACAAACTAGATAAAACCAAATTAATTCAGGGAACTCAACATCTGTGCAATATATGAAATACAAGTCAGTGATCACTACAATGCCTTATCATGGATGACTATATACCTGTATTTATGAAATAACCCATCTAAAACTTTAGATAATTCAGCTGCTGAAGTAATTATAATTAGGCCACGTAGTTCAACAGAAGAAAATTTCATTAAAAAAAGGAAAAAAAAAACTAGGAGAAGATTCAGAAAAACAACACATTCACTGAATGGAATGACCTTCGTTTATGCCACCCATCTGATTTCCTATACAAACTCAACTATAATACTCAGTTTCAGAAGACTGTGCCTTCTTTAAATTCAAATGCTAGACAAACATTTAGCATAGAAAGCATTAATCCACATGAATCCATCAAGACCTTAAGATCATTACACCTTACTTTTATAATTCTAAAGAAGATATAGAGAAAATCTGTTTCAAGTATTCCTGTCAGGTAACCATATTTTCTTAGATAATGCAGTTGTTATATTTGCATATTTGCACTGCAAGAAATCCTCTTCCTGCAAGATTAGCAAATCTCTACTTAATGATGCCGTAATTTTATCTTTCTTTGGAAACTAAAATACAGTTTAACATATTGCTTTTTTCTGCTTCCTTTTTTTGGAGGGGAGAAAGGTGAGGGAGGACAGTTCATCTCATCACATGGTGCTGATGGCAATTAAAGCTTAATTTTTCTGGTACCATCGGTGGATGTGTGTGCATGTGCATGCAAGCATTCTTTTTTTTTTTAAATAAATAATTTCCTCCTCTTCCTTATGTATGAACATGGTTTGGACAACTCCTGATACCAGTTCTGAACTTTCTTCCACATATAAAAGTGCTAACTGTAACATGATGTAGAATTATAAAATAATATATACTTTCACCAATACAGTAAATTCAAAAGGTATATTGTACCAAAAAGAAGGGGAAATGTAAAAAACACACTGTAATGATACATGTAAGACAGAATCCATCCTCAGCTTCATTTCAACTTTCTGTTCTTGTAACTACCAAATAGGGCATTTGCAGAAAAGCACATTGTTAACGTAAGGTGGAAACATCGTACTTTGGATTTGTTAAAACTGCTTGTGTTTTGGACAATTAACGTGGCTTGAGATTTTTCCTCTTTTATCATTACTACTGTTGTGGAAGAGAGGATCTAATCCACGAGAATTTTTGAAACCTTCAGTACAGCTGGATTAACAGCTCAAAAGCTGATTGTCCTGCTGTTTTCTGGTGAGAGTCAATGCCTTCTGCCCTCACTGAGTCTTCCACTCCAGATGGCTGTCTCCTGTTGCATTTACACATGAGGAAGCCTTATGCAGATTTCTTTCCTCTAAGGGTAGTTCAAGCAAGCTCTCAAAACACTACACAATCCTATGTTTGTTCTTTTTCATTATACCCTTTGAAATTGCACATGGAAGGCTGAGCAAAACCAGCATTTGTACTTGTTTTGGGACTAACTACCCTTTTCTGGAAACACTGTGAACATCAGAATGGGTAAGAATTTCTGTTTGTGTGCTGTAAGTTCTTTCCCAAATAGGGGACAGACTGGAGAGTTTAGACCGATAGGTACAGACCAGTTTGCCTAAAAAGATCCTGTAAAATATTGCCTCACTGTGAAACATTTAATTAGGCTGCTACTGGTATGGCAAATTTGTTCAATGTTTAGCTGGATAAAGGCACAGGACAGGAAGATAAAGCAAACAGATTCAAACAGTTGAAGGCAGCACACTGCGTGTTACCTAAACCAACAGGTAAAATGCCAGTAGTAAAAGAAAGAGTCAAAGTTGCTTGCTACTAGCTGAACACAGTAACAAGTAAATCTGGCAATAAAGTCAGAAAAAGCTAAGCAGACGACCACCGACTTTTTCAGGGGATGGGGGTGGGGGGGAAGAGCTGGTTTACAATACATGTGGTCAAACACTGGAAACAGATTGCCAAGTAAGGTGGCAGAATCTCCATTCAAAACTGGGTATCACCCTGAGCAGCCTAATCTAACATTGAGGTTAGAGCTAATTCTAAGCTAGCCCTGCTTTCAAGGCAAGGAGCTAGACCACAAAACCTCCAAAGGTGCCTTCCAACCTAAATTATTCTATGATCTGCTGCTATAGGGTCATAAGACATAGGCATTTCAAGCAAGAGATGAAGATGGCTATGTGAAAGCACTGAAATCACTGAAAAAAGGAATAGCACATACCTATCCATATGGAGATATGGTATGCTTTACTAAGAAGAATTAATCTTAAACACAATTCAAGATCAACCTTTCACAATACAGGCTTGTACAAAGATACTAATTCTGAATACTTCTTAAATAGTAATACATTTATTTATTTATTTATTTGCTTTCATTTTCACAAATGACAACTCTAATGGACAAACAGAAATGCAAATTTAAGTATCACAAGGTTCCGGAAACATACTGTCTTGGAATCCTAACAGGAAATGAGACTAAAGCATGGCATCAACAATTTTATGCAAAGACGACAAAATCCATCTGGACGATTGCTGCTCATTTCCCATTAATTATAAAATTGTCATACTTTTTTGTTTAACATTTGAGTTAGAATAAAAAAAATCAGAAGTCTATGGCATCCATAAAGAAAGCAAATATTAAAAAAATTATTATATTCAGCCTCACTCAAAGACAGTCATATCTTTTTTTCCTTTGCTTTGTTGAGGGTATCTTGTTTTGCAGAATTTAATCTTAAGGAAAGGGGAGAACCTCTTATACTTACTAAGTTTCTTAGAGATGAATACATCTGTTCTGGGAATACATGTTGACTTTATACTTTGTATAAGTATATATTGGGTGTTCACAACAGAAGAAACGGAGAGGACATGAAAGGAGAAAGCGGAAAATTGCATTTCCCAGAGAAAACATATATTATCTTATGTCACTGAGTTAGCCCATTTGCTCAGAATGGGGATTCTGTGCCCCCGCCCCATAACTGATGCTAAAAAGAGAAGCACAGTTAAATGAGAAAGACAAATAACAAACATCACTTGTGCCATTCCCTCCAAAAAAAGTATTTAAAAAAGAGCATCAGGTAAGTTTCAGTTCTTTTGGTAGGGGACAAAATTTCTGTCCTAGATTCCAGAATCCATCTGATTAATAGAGTTTTCCCCTGTCCATTTGTTGAATTTCCACTCAAATGTCTACGCAAAGAGAAAGAACTCCTTTATAAGAACATATCATGCAATGTCGCTAATCTCATTAATTTATTTGGAGTGCAATTTCAACACTACTTTATATTGTAATTGTTGAAAAACATTAACCCTGTCACCTAGAACCTGGCTTTTTTTCTGTTATAAGAATTCAGAATTCAGAGAGGCAACAAGAGGCATTCTCTATGATCAGAGACAGAGCCAATCAAAACCAAAATAATTTCAGCTTCCAAAAAGAATCTTTAGAAAGTCATGTGTCAATGAAAAGTGGAAGAGTTGCACTGAAATTAGCCTTGCAGCCTAGCACAGTGAGCACCATAACAATCAAAATGAGGATTGCGAATTAATGATTTCTACCTTTTTATACTGATCCATTGGCCATCGCTTTTTGTTTTCCTCAATCCTTCTCTTTACTCCAGTTGCTGCCCCCTTGCCCCCCCCTTCTTTTGCTGTCTTCTTGATTTCCTGATATCATTCTCCCCTGCAGTTCTTTGCCAGTGACCCATTAAGCCCAGGATCAACTGTCCTACCCCTACTTAAATTTCCCTTTCCTTTCTGTGTCTGCTTCCTCCTTGTTCTCTGTCACCAAATCCAGAAGACTGAAGTCCAATCAGCTGATAGTCCTCACTCACTGGTTGGGACCCAGCGCAGTAAAACACAGACAGAACACATGGAGTCAATGACAGCATAAATATAAAGGCAGATTTAGTTACTCACTGAATAATTACAATGGAATCTTATTCACCGGTATGTCATTTCCTGTTCTTCTAAACCCAATTTATATTTTTCACTGTGTGTATATATATATATGTATCAGATTGAAGTTACATAAAAGGACCTGCCTCAACAACAGAAATAGGCTACTTAGAAAGCATAGTACCTACATCAACAATCAGGAAGTCCAGCCAGCACCAAGCATTAGTGAAATAAGTTTGAAATCCATAGGCCACCCATTTTAGCACCATTTCCAGAATAAAGATGTAAGTGAAGATTTTATCAGCATATTCCAGTATGATTTTTATAGTCTTGCGCTGTTCAATATATATATCTTCAAAAGCCTGTGAAGAATGGGTTACATAAGTCAGATGTTCATAGGTCTTTGCAAACTACTAATTAAGCCAAAACAACTGAACTAAAAACGTCAAAGTAAAATCGCTTTCAACTTTAGATGTTTTACCTTGAGAAGTCAGCATGAGCAGAGATTACAATTGTGTTCTTTCCGAGTTAGATTTTATCATTGCCTGATAATGGAATTACAATATAATGACTGAAGCTGCCAAAAAGGTTTTTAGAAATTTCAATAATAGTCAACACAATTACAATTTGTCACCCTGAAAAGCCCAGTCAGGCTCAGTCAGAAGGCAGTCTCCCGATTATAATAAATTCAACTAACAAAAGAGACTAATGAGCTACAGTGACCAAATATTATCTTGCTGCTGATCTTTGCTGAATTCCAATATTGGGTGTTGGTGGCAAGGTTTTAGCAGCGTGAGGCTGCAGGGGTGGCCACTGTGAGAAGAGGCCAGGGGCTGCCCTGTGCCAGCTCCACAATGGACCCACCACAGGAAGCAGCTGAGCCCATCAGTGAAGCTGGTGGTGCCTCTGGGAAAACATATTTAAGAAAGGGCAAAACACCGCACGGCAGTATAAGGACTGAAGGAAAGAAGTGAGAGAAACTACCCTGCAAACACCAAGGTCAGAGAAGAAGGAACGGATATGGTGCTTCAGGTGCCAGAGCAGAGATAACGACAGTATATACCAAATCCTATGTCAATCAACAACAAAAAAGAACCCAATACTTAGTAGCTGTGTGAAGGAATAAATGTCACTAAGAATAGTACAAAGGAATTCAAGGATTCCTATGTAACAGTCTAGAAATACTGAAACTAAAACTAAAGCAAAAAATTAACTGAGAACATGATGAATTCAGTATCTGTACTGCTTTTGGGGACAATTTTAATTTAAAATAGAATAATTGTTCCAGTTATTGCATACAATTCATTTTGTATGATTTTTATAATTTCTTAAACAAGATTTTTAGTGTAATCTTTTTCATAAGCACCCTCACACACACATATCACCTTGTATTCATAAAAAATTCATCTGCAGAATGTTATTTGACAGCAGAATTTTAATGACTTATTTTATATGCACTACCCAAAATATTCTGGGAATTTAGTTCCAAGCTCTCTTTCAAGCCAACTTTGTATTTTTTTTCTTAATGAACACAGACGTGTTATAATAATATCTTTGATAAAACATTTTTTATAGGTACTGTTTCTATGGGTGCAAGCTCTACGTACCAGAGCACCACTGCTGAGAAGAATCATGAAGACAATGAAAGTTTCAAACCAGTTGTGTTCTACTATCTTGTAGCAGGTTTTTCGAAGGTTCCACCAGAGTCTTCCTTTTGTGCTTTCCATACTGCCTTTACAGCATTTAAACTTCCGTATACAGCCTAATAATACAAACAATGACAAACTGTAGAATTTTCATTATCCTGAAAAAGCAAAATCACTCTTAACTAGCTCCTGTTTCATGAGGTTCAAATTACTTCAATGTACACTTCAAACTACTGCATGCTACTTAAGGCATCCTTACCTTCTCGATTTGATACTTTGGATGTAGGAAAACCTGCACGTATGCAGTTTTTCTACTACCCTGATGGTACATCAAGCTTAGAATAAAAAAAAAAAAAAGTCATCTAATTGAGCTAATTTTAATTTATACACAAATTTTAAAAAATTATTTTTCCTTTATATACAGATAATCAAAGAACATATGAGAATTGTCAGGGAGTAGAAACAAAGAGCATAAACACATAGCAACTTTCACATGAACTAGTTCAAGAGTACAGCAGCTTCTTTTAAAAGCACTTTTGTCTCTCAGCTAAGGTTCAAATAAATCACACAGACGTAAACACCCTGTATTTTATTATACTGAGGAACGACCTCAGCTTCACGGGCTGACTAAGGATACTTCTTTCATGACATAAACAACTAATTTAACTGCAGATTGTGAGAGCTTTTCCACGTGGTACAGATTTGTGGTAACCATCCACAGAATTCTGCTTCACCTTGGAGAGCTCCCTACCTTATCATGGGGCCTCAAGGCACAGTTTTCAATGAACCTCACTCAGTATCTGCCTAGCTAATAGTAGTCCCCTTATTTCTTTAAAAATGATTAATCACACAGAAACATAACTAAGTTTAAACGATTTTAATGGGTCCCAAAGGCAGTATTCTACTTTTCCTGTGAGTGTCATTAAGTTCATATGTTACAAGTAAGTTACGCTATATGTCATCAGCTCAGATAAAACAGCTACCACTGTGAACAGCATGGTTTACCTTACCTTCAACTACTCAAAATGCCTACATTATGGAAAAATTAATCTTATTCCCAAGGATTGATAGACATCACATAATATAAGGATAAGGAAAAATTTTAACTTTTTTACTTTTACTTTTTTACTTTTTAACTTTACTTTTTTTTTAATCAAGAGCTTAATATATTCAATATAGCCCCACATTCCAAAACAATTTTGTTTTTTTAAAGACGAGTGAAATAATATTTCAAAGAACAAGAGTCCTAGCCTAAGTCAAAGGTGTCTTCGTAACAGTAAATCAAAAAGCATGGATAGGATAGGAGAGTTAATCCTGGAACATATTCTGTTTTGAATTATTTTAATGATGACTTAAAAGGAAAGTAAAATCTGTACTATCACAAAAATGGGAAATACATTCCTATACAGTAAATTTCAGTAGTCCCCTAAAGGATATAGCTATACAGAACTAAAATAAATCAAAACTTCTAAGGACATGCAAGTACGCTGTTAAGACTTCTTTACTTGAATAAAAACATAGGATCTCATTCACCTGTTGCATCCCACATTATATTTATGCACCCCCTCCCCCCATTAATGGTGTAATGTCAATATAACACCACCATTGTTTGAGTCACACTTTCCAAGATCTGAATCATCCACTGGATTGCTTTCTAGCACTGTGAAGGACCATGGGTAATCACACGATTCTGGCTTAAATTTCTCAGTGGAGTGAACCTGGTGTAGGGTTTGGTCTTGCAGATTTCACTACTGAGAATGTCATTTAAATCAACAGGATTACTGATTGCTGAAAATCAGTTTACAGAATTGTGCCTAGGGTTTATTTAAAAATATTATAAATGATCACATACACACATATTTAACTTTGCATCACACAAATGGCTCCATGGACTTCAGTAGATCTACAACAGGCAAAACTAACCATAAGACTTGACAGACTAGGATCCAGGACTGCTGTAGCAAATAGCTTCCTTGAACTGCCGATGCTTGTTGCAAACAACCAAAATGTAATTGCTAACCCCAAATTTTATTTCCATACCTTCTGTAAAACATACCTTCTGTAAAGCATGCCTGAAGCTCTGATGCTTTTTCTGGTTCAGTTTCAGCTTTTTCTTCTCCAAAGAGACCTAAATTAACTGTACTTCCTTCAGATGAGCTGGAAAAATTTAGCTTCTGAAAATAAAATTCGATAAGTTACACTTTACTAATATTTACATTTTTAGAACTGTAATTAACTTTAAGCATGCAACACTGTGTGCAAATAATAACAACAACAATATTTGTCACCAGAAATACACACAAACATCCACATATAGCAGTCAATGCTGTTGAAATGTGCATAAATCATCCACTTTCTACCTAGAGATTGCAAGGCGTATCATGTAATCTTTCATGGAATTTCAGAATTTCTGGTCTAAATATAGTACAGTGTTATCATTCATCAAAGTTTACTACTACCAAGCAGATTTTCTGATACATATTCTATTTATTTTGTTTTCTACTTCTATTTTCTTACTGTAATTTCTCTTGCTACATTTTAAACCAATACCAGTTATACTGTATGCTTTAAGATGATGTATGTTGGTAGCTAGAGCAGTATGTCGGTATTAGAGCAGTCTCCTCAACCTGAAGACAGTAAATCCTGACAGCAAAAAACTTTAAAAATTGTGAAGTGTCAGGGTAAACTGTCCAAGGGAGAAAATGTAGGAGATTTTTAAGGATTGATTTTAATTCAGTGCCCATTATTCATAATATAAAACCAAAGGAAGTTAATTATCAGTTCTTTTTCACTGGCATCTTAAACATCAGTATGATGCAAGCTAACCACTTCCGGCATATATGACAATTTATAATAAAATTTGGTTACCTTTGACCACAGATAATTTAGTTATTTTTCATTTTAAGATCATTCTTATGATCTAGATTGGAAAATGCTGAAGTAAAATCAGGATTAATATGAAGCCTTGTTTCAGATGTGAATTTGAACATCACCCTGAACACATTCACAAACAAATTCAGCCTGCCCTATGTTAACCTGTAAATATCACTACCATATGAACACCTTTTATGTTTTTTCATATAGACTGATAAGTTTCAAAAAGGAAAAAGTATGATAAATACATTTCAACTGGCATTAATTTGCATTCTTTTTTGCCAATGCACATATGTATTACATTGTGCATTCTGAAACTACCCATTACTCTGGTACACATACCTGTACAGTTAACACCCAGAAAGAAAGGATTTTCTTTGTTTTGTTTAATAACTAAAATTACATAAGTGACATTAGTACGAAAAAAATTACTAATAACAGAATAAGCCTTAATTTATTTTTTATTTTGTAATGTCCATGTGTATTGCAAAAATCCATAGTCTAGAGATTTTAAAGGAAGATGCAGTGTCCTGTACACTTAATCTGAGTATGAGTACCAAACTAAGTCAAAGTAGTTTTGGTCACAGCACTCTCTGACATTTTACAATGTTATTATCAAGAAGTATATAACATCAGTAATGAATTCACACAACTAAATGTCTGTAGGGAATGATGTAAGCACAGTTTGTAAAACAGGCTCAGTTTTGTAGAATTAACACCATTTTCATTAATTTAGCTAGACTTGCATGATTAAGAGACATTTAAGATATAAAAGCAGACAAGTTACAGGCACTATCCATTCAAGCTATATTTACACCTCAACTGCAAAATGTGAAAGCACAAAATTATTTTAGATATTAAACAAATTTTTTTTTTGCTATGTTTGTGAAAGAAGACAGAGACAATGTAATAAGAAAAAGTAACCCAGTGTTCTGCATTAACTTTTATTAAAAATGATTCAGTAATATTGCCTACTGCTACTTTAGAAATGGATTATTTGGAATAGAACCCCCAAATTACTCATATTTAATGTAAACACTTTTCATTTTTAGTAGCATTAATTTTAAAATATCAATATTCACAGCAAACATCTTTTCTTATCACTAATTCTACTGAACCTGAGGACAGCACTATATACCTCCATCATTTTATTAATATGTTGCTTTCATCATTCCATGACATAGCATATATATTGCAAAATGTTGCAGCAGTGGTGGGTAAACTGAAATAATGAATTGAATTATAAATCAAATTACTAATTTTAAAAATATATTTTTTTTAAGAGTAAGGAAGTTTTGTGTCATATTGCTAATAAAAATTAAAAACAACATAAAGTACCCTGGTCATTTGAACTGTAAGCTACTTAGTACACCGTTTGAGCAGATGACATGAATTCAACCGAAAGAATACAGATTTTTATGAATTACCAACATTAAAAGATGAACAACCATAAACAGAAAAGAAACTGAAAAGAATCAATGTATTTAGAACATGAAGTTATATATCTCATTTAATACATGGTAGAAGAATCAGAGATTAGAGAATTTTTTTATTTTTAGTTAAGAAAGGCAACTTTCTTGACTCTAGAAATCAAATTAGAGGCTCAATGAACTATTTTGATATAAAGGACAGGTAGCCTGGTTCCCTCTTTCTTCTAAGGACAGTGTAGGATATAATCCTGTGCTTAAGAGTTACAGATTTAATTAAACGTTGGTTCTCTTTTTCATGTGGGGTGCTCATATTTTTCACTAAGATTAAGGTATCAAACAAACAAAAGAAAAAACATGGTAAAAAGCAATATGCATAGAAGAGTTTCCTGTTCTAATTAAAAATTCAGTTAGTTTCTTTGCTGTGGACAAAGTTCGCAGAGATCTAACCGATTTTGTGAATCACTCAAGGAACAGGTCTTTTAGGAAAGACAGAAATGTTCATCCTTCACCTTCCAGGGCACTTAGCTGCTGTTCAAAGCTTACCAAACTAAGGTAAGAAGGCCACATTGTATATACACTAAGCACTGGATTGAATGGGTCAACTCATGTACTCAAAAGTTCATTAGCTGCCTTAATGTTTGCAAATCAGCAGATAAAACATTTTTGTTAGAGAAAATTCCCTCAATATAATACTTTTTTCCTTTTTCACTGTTGGCAGTTAAAAGCTATTCAAATTTTGACTACATTAATTTTTTCAATACAAATATCTACTGTACTGTTATAAGGTCAAAATTTGGAGCTCATGATCTTCCTTTTTTCCTGAAGGAGTCAAGGTACGATGGCACAAATACTTGCAAGACTAATGTTACTACTACAAATTGTCACACAGAAGCCACTTAGGATTGCTTGAGGTAATTAATAAAGAGTCAATCTTTAGTGAGCATCATCTTGAAAATAATAAATGAAAGCGTACACAAAATTGCAGATAATGACTTCAAAGAAAACTCCGTAAAATAAGAGCTAATAAGAAGTAGGCCACTGATTATTCACATGGTGCAACTTACTGTGCATTCAACTTATAAGTCATTCACATTCTGATATTCAAACAGTAAAGGAAAATCTGATATGTTTCCCAACCTCCAAAGCAAAGAACAAATTACCAGCAATACAGCTGTTAATATGAGGAATAAAAGGGAAACATTGTCTTATGCAATTTAAAAAAAAAACAAAACCAAACCCACAGGAGGACTGTGCTGCATATTCTCATCTTCTCATTTACTAAGGATCACTCTCTCTCTCTTTTCTTTTTAATTTAAGTAGACTGAGTCTCTTTTTGCTGGAGAAGGAAGTGAAGAACTGCAGTAAAATGTGAAAGACGATTGCTGATAACAGCGCTTTGGAGAGTATGTTCAGGAACCTCTTAAAAAGAGGACCCAAAAATATTACTATGTAGAAATGCAACAGAAAACCTCAGCACACGTGTGTTATGCCGCTTATATTCCATCAATTGAATATTTTCCTGCTTAATCAGATCTATTTTCAGCAGGAAATACTTCTTCAATAAAAACAATTTCATTTTTCCATTTAGTCCCAACTATTAATTAAACAACAAAAAGGACAAAAAGCACATTTTTTGTAATCATCATCTTTACTACATCAGCTTGATTTATCACTGAGTATGGTACTCTTCAGCATAAGCCCAGTTAGTAAAGTCACTTTTATTGGCATATTTTTACCTTTTTCTGAAAGAATAAAAGTAAGTATGTCTATAAATAAAGCTTGCAAATTATTTACCTTTTAAAGAAACCAAAAGTATTGTTCATAGAAAATACTTAGGTTTTTTCACCAAACTAAAACCAAAACCTACCTCTCCGACACTACCGTAACTTAGAAAAAATAAAGGGCATGCATATCTATTAAAAAAAAAAAAGTATCACCTTATCATGCAAGGAAGGTTACAGTAAGACAATGTGACATCCAAATGAAAAAGATTCAAGTATTTATCAGTGAAATGATTACAAGCCCCTGGTTTACTATTTTGCATGCTGTTCTACACCTGTCCAGATTCATGACAGCAGAAGCCTGAAGCAGGAGCAGTGTCGCATAAACAACATCCATCAAATCAGAATCATCCCCCCATACTTAGCACCAGTAGGATGGGATACTACCACATTCTACTCTCCCTTACTTAGGTGCCTTTTCTAAAATGGTTTGGAAAAATCCTTAGAAAGATATTTTTCCATTCCATCTTTCTGAATAGCTTACAGGCCCCCTGGGCACAAAAGTGAGACCTGAAATAGTTCCAATATATAATACAGTGCAAAAGAATACATGAAAGATAATGCGGGATTCCACAACAAAACCACATGAACAAAATTTGTATTTGGAAAAGGAATACCTCAATGACCCCTAAATGGCAAGGAGTAGAACTGCCCAACTATTCAGAAGAGATCATCAGGAATAAGGAACACGTAGCTTGGTATAATTAAGGTTTGTTTTACGGTTCTGCAGTTCCTGAGTTTAGAGGTTTGGGAGGGTACTAGTTCCTATTTTGTCTTTTCAACAACTGTCTTAATTTAGGCTTATCCTGAATTTTCCTAATTTTTATATTTCTTTCTTGCTTGAACTTCTTTATTTATATCGTTTTAAAACACCCAGATTTATTTAGACACCTACCTAGAATCCTACACAGAATTTTTGCTTGAAATTATGTTTTATGTCTGTCTTTCTAAAAACAAAGCAACTTGATTAAGTTCACAAAGAAACAATTGATGATGAAGAGCAAAACTGATATAAATGATTCCATAACTTCCAATCTTACAGACATACACAAACTTCATGAGTAGAATATAACTAAATTATTACATCCATATTCAAAAGGACTATGCATATGTATAAAAAAAGATGTGTTTGATTGTTCCCAGGAGTGTGTCTTTCATCCTATATTTTAGCTTCTCTTATATGAGAAAACTGGAATGTAAATTATAAAAACATTGTGAACAAACATGAAACAATTTATATCAAATGATATAAACATTTTAGCATACAAGTAATTGTATATATGTAGTATTACAAAGGCATTGGTCAAATGAACATGATCAGAGAATGTTCATAATTACATGACAGCTAAAAACATGGTTCAACAGATGAACAGAAAAAGTCAAGTGAAGATTACCTTTCCATTTTCATAAAATCATAGGCTGTTAAACTCTTTTAAACTTGAACAGTGTTGATGCTTAGTAATTCAGTTAACAATAATAAAAACCTACAAAGCATGCAGGTTATGCCACGGAACTAATACAGAAAATACCAAAGATGTAACAAGGAGAGAGGAACATGTTGGGGTTGCCCTCAACCATGCTGTGACGTGAGTCACGGGACTCAACTTACAGAGCGGCTGAGCATGTTTCCACTACATTGCAATGGATGGGGAAAAATATATTGTAGCTGAGTAGCATGCAGGCCAATCAATCTCAAAAGTGATCATATATGTATGATTTGTTTAGGTAACCTGTGTAAACATGCTGACACGTTGCTCTGCCTGGTTTAAAAGCACCAGATCTGCATTCTTGACTGATCCAGCTTGATTTTACTCCTGTGAGAAGTAAGAATGGTACGCAATGAAGTTAAAACACGGTACCCTTTAGGTTGTTTGAGTCCTGGAAACAGCAGAAGTATGGATTCCTACTTATTTAAAAATGTGTTTTCTAGATATGCCACACATTTGCATAACATAACATTTATAGCCGTTGATTAGAGCTTTAAGCATATCCAAAGACATACTGAAAGAGGTAAAATTAGCAGAATATCTGAAGCTCATAGATGTATATTGGACTTGGGCCTGAACTTAAAACAAACAAACAAACAAAAACAAGACCCTCTCCACCCCCCACCCCCTCCAACCCCCAAACCAAAAAGACAGACAGATATACCCACACTATGTATATTACAGCTTTAAGCATCCTCTAAATGGTAGTAATTAGACATGTAAAATAACAGAAATATATTTTTCCTTGCATTTCGTTTTCAAGGTTATTGCTGGTCTTCACTAGATGCTGAATATGTATCTAGGATACACTTTCAGAAAGAAGCCGCAGGCAAAACAAAACAAAGACTCAATCATACCAGGTCAAACACGAAAACTCCTGAGTAAGCAATTTTTCCCAGCATTGTTAGCTTTTTTAACTGCATGACTTAAAAAAAAAAAGTTTCAAATAGTTTAAGGTGCATTATGGATTGTAACAGATATATAGCAATGTAAAAATGAAAGCCCATGCCTAGCAATAAACCTGGCATTTCCTCAAGTACCTCACATCTATCTTTTATTAGTCTTCTGGTATAAATCTAATCTCACTTCTCACCAACGAGTGCTCAAAGGCTCATCAAATAATGCAGCTATCTAACAACTCCAGTATAAACTGCTCCCATTTAAAGGGAAAGTCTGAAAGAAAGAGCTGAAATAATCTACAAAATGAAAGACAATTTCCATACTGACTATGAACTACTGCACATGAAATGGTTTTTTGTTGTTAATTTACGTATCTCCTATGGTTGTCTTTCAACTATGCCAACCCTTAGCTACTTCTCCAAATTTGAGCAGGTTAAAATTAATGCTAGATAATAGTATCTTATAAACAGCTAATGCTTATTTTTAATCTTGAATATCAGAGGTGAGAAGGCATAGATTTGTTATCCAATTCTTAAACATAAAATAGTGAAGAACCAGGTGCCTTCAATTGCTGGATAATTTCCAGGTAGGGTTAGATTTAACACAGTTATCAGAGCAAGAGTAAATTACCTGGATTCATCAGATATTCCTTCCACAAAATCAAGTGTCATTAAAACACACTAAGGAGGCCAGTATCCTTTATTCAGATTAATATGTAAAAGATGTAGCAGCTGTTCAGCAGACATTATAGCTTCTTTACAAAGCGCAGTTAATACTTTAAAACAAGTTATGAATATTCTTTGCTTTGCTTTTAAGAGGCCTCTTAGTAATCTAAGGTCATCTCAACCGAGAGGTCAACATAATATATGGAGTAAGAGAACCTCCAAAAAGCAGATGGAACAAATCAAGTGTCAGGAAATGAGCTGCTGAAATAGCGAATGAGTGTAATACTATTGAACACTGCACTCTACAATAAAAGAAACACCTAAAGAGTCATCTTATTACACCTTTCAAATTTAACTTAACTACTCTTTGCTAGAACAAACTTATTTTCTAAAATTTCAAAAGAATATGGGCAAATTCATTGCCAGTTCAAAACAAAACAAGCAAAAACCTAAAAAACCCACAACCAACCAAATAAAAAAACCTCCAAAACCCCAAAAGAAAACAAAACAATCCAGACAAAGCAATCCAGGCTGGAGTACAGCTGTCTACACAAGCAGTGACACTCCATTAATGTCCTTGTGTCTTCAAGTGCCAGGAGGCTTGATACCAGACACAGTCTGCACTGAAGCCACAGCACAGCAATCTGAATTTTCAAAGTATCTCTCAGGGTCCTGCTGAAATCCATGATTTTGCTTTCCCCCTCAGTCTGCAGCTGCTGACAAATGACTACTTTCCTAAAGCTGACCCAGTTTAAGGTCAGGCAGTTGTCTTTGAAGTGACTGGTTCAAAACTCCCACAAACAAGCAAGAAATTAATATTTTTTCATTCAGTATTTTTTTCTCATCATTTTTACTTGATGTATTCACCTTATAATAGTGACAATGTTCCCTTGGTTTTCCCCCATCATTTTAACTTCAGAACTCAAAAACTGTTGTTATTGCTCTCATCAGCCTGAGTCAGCACCTGTTAGATTATCCAGTACAAATAATGCTGATTTCTCTAGAATTCAGTGAGCTTTAAAAATCAGATGCAAAGGCTATTAATATTCTTTATTAATATCTCCTCTGATCTTTTTAAATAGCAGTTTACTTTCATCCTTACTTTATGGAAATATTATATTAAAAAAAAGTCTTTTGTCTCTGTTTATTCTGTACATGTATACTAGTTTGTCTATACAACTAAAAATTTGGAAAAGCTTGTTTTTCAAAGCCCTTTTATAAATGAGTTTGTATATGTTTATACAGTTCTGCCTGGACTTCCTACTCTCTTTAGCT
The DNA here is from genome assembly GCF_018139145.2 of Gymnogyps californianus. NCBI lineage: Eukaryota > Metazoa > Chordata > Aves > Accipitriformes > Cathartidae > Gymnogyps > Gymnogyps californianus. The sequence goes on along the minus strand of NC_059477.1, from coordinate 23,168,486 downwards.
CTACTTTGCAACTTCAGTTTATTCATTCTCAGTACAGTCCAACAATCTCAAATCACAATCACTTTCTATTTCTAAGCAGGAAGAGCCATACTATGAAAGAATACAATGGGTATAATTCATTCACACAAAATATAAAATATTTAAATTTTACCTCCTTGCTTTCCTCCAAATCTGAGTCACTGCTAAACTCTTCTGTATTTAGATGTTCAAAATCAGATTCTCCAACAGCTATTGGTACTGTAACAGTAAGGCTTGGGTTGTTTATGAATGATGTATAATCACTGCCACCTATAACAGTGGCCATGCCATTCTCATTTTTGTGGTAATTCGTATCTCTCCTTATTTCAGCGATGGTACAGTTGGAAATGCAATGGTCTCTCTCATCATTCAACTGATCTGTTGCTGTTCTTTGATTTACAACAGCTTGTTTCCCCCAACAAGACTTTTGGACACATTCACCTGCTTTTTTCTTCACATAATCTATTCCCTTCTGAATTCTTGCAACAGCAATCTGTAAGTTGTTCATTTCATTATCATCCTCTGTAGGAGAAAGGCTGTCTGAACTAAACGAACTCAGCAGCAAGGCCAGAAAAAGGTTCAATACCTTAAAAAAAAAAAAAAAAAAAAAAGACAACACAGCTGAATTTTCTCAATTTTTCATTCACATGCTTCTTCTATCACCCATTATGAACTTAGGCTTCATGTTTTCCTTTGCTGTATATGATTCTGGAAATTACACAGTAAATAAAATGTAAATGCAATTTAAGCACAACACCTGCCCTATACCCCAATGCAGGTTTTTTTGTAGTTTTGCATTGCTGTATGACTATGAAGACACTTGTAAATTCTTCTTCTGCTCATGTTTGTAGAAGGTCAGAAATGAATGATTCTTTGGTACTGACTGAACAGATCCAAAACGTTTACTTCTCTGGCACAGGGAAGCACTCTGCAACAGAAGACATAGCTGATCTGTGCAGAAAACAGCTTGCTTAAACACTGGTCCAAACTCACACATATTTTGCTCTATGCAACTTCAAAAATGTGAAGCACACCCCATCTCCTAACTCCCAAGTCATCCTCTTCCCATGGCAAGCCAAAACATAGAACAGGTATCAGTTATACAAGCCCAGAGTTTACCAGGAGCTCAAAGGGTACTAGGATAGCCAAAGAAGCAGAGTATCAGCTCTTAAAGCCTCCAGATCAGCTCTTCTATGCAGCTTTGAATACAACAGGTTAAAACTATGTGTTGGGAACACAGAAAGACAACTGGATAACAGACCCCTGAACATACAGCAGGGATTGTCTAGTCATGTAAGAAATTCTACTAGAGCTATGGTATAAAATCAGAATACAGTAAATACTGTGGGAAAATTCACAGAGATGGATACTTCATTCCACATAGTTCTCTCTTCTGGTTTAGAAAACTATTTAAGGAGCATGTTTTGTTTGGTCAACCAGTTTCACAGTTCTCTTCATTATAAGGCAATAGATCTGTAGAAAATCCTGGAGCAAGTGACTGTGCTACTAGTAGTAATGTATGACTGGTTTAAAGATAATTAGCTTATTCCTGTTGTTAGAAATTTTATTCCTAAAGAATGCCTCGAGGATGACTAATTTAAAATCTCTTTTGCTACTGACGGTTGCCTAAAGAAAAGATGTAGAATAATAGAGGAAGACTCAGTAGGCAATGAGGAAAGCAGAGCAAAAGGCGGAGGATTGAAGGCCTCAAATACTGGTGAGTTAATAAATATAAAACATATTTAAAAAGACAAATTTACACACGATAATGTACAAACTGGTACAGAACTGATGCTTTCCTCTGAAAGAGAAAAAGAAGAAGATATAATACAGACTGCTTTAAAAGTGTCTGTAAAAAGCACTTAAGAAATAGGAAGCAAAAAGCTGAAGAAGTGAAAGAAAATGTGAAGTATTGGAATGTTTTTTCTGCAGAACTACTGCCTTCCAACTCAAGTTTCCTTACCCCATGTGTGTAAAAAGTTGGCTGTGCAGCAAGCAGGGCTCAAAATGGCTTAAATTTCAGAGTCTAAGAATGTTAAAGCAGTCTTTGAGACAGGAGATAGCAGAAAAAGTAAAAAAACAACCTGGCTATGTATGATTGGAAGTGATGCCTCAGTCAGTTAGACAGAAAAGGCCCTGCTATGTCCTCTTCTGCAAACAGCAAACTCCCATCCTGGGAGCACAACGCTTGGGGCGCCTTTGCTCTTCTCTCTCTCTCTTGGTAACCAGGAGTAGTCCACAAAAACCTGAACACACGATACTTCTCTCTCTCACCCATATCCTCTGAATTGTACTCCAGATCCCTGAGGGGGCCCATCCTCCAAGCTGAGGATTCTATATAGGATCAGAAATCTAACAAACAGAAAACCCTATTTAAGAACCCGTACTCATAACAAATTCAAAATCATAAAAAACATATTTAAATAACACATTTAATAATGCTTAAAAACTTCATTACTGATTCTGTTACCATTCTTTCTCTAAATGAATTCTCAAATTATTTTGGCTACATACCACTAGGTTTCCAACCACCATGACCATCATGAAGACAGTAAGGCACATGGGTTGGCCTGCAACTTCCATGCAGTCCCACATTGTTTCTATCCATTCTCCACACAGCACTCGAAATACAATCAGGAAAGAGTGGAAAAAGTCATGCATGTGCCAGCGTGGAAGTTCACACTTCTCAGAGATCTTGCAGACACATTCCTTGTAGCTTTTCCCAAACAGCTGCATCCCAACCACAGCGAAAATGAAGACAATGATGGCCAGCACCAGGGTCAAATTCCCTAGAGCCCCCACTGAGTTGCCAATAATTTTTATCAGCATATTTAGAGTTGGCCAAGATTTTGCCAATTTGAAAACTCGCAACTGAAAAACAAAAATACAGAGACATTATTTGCAGTAGTTACAAAAACGCTATAGAAATAAACAACAGATTATGAACTAGGGACTTTCAGCAATAACAAAAAGAAGAAACTTCAACATGATTCCAACAACCATAACTTACTCAGAAACAGGAGTTTCATAAAATCCATAATTTTAAAGCTTAATAAATTTTAGAGTTTGCTCTTTTTTTGTGTAGCGTATCTGTATTCTTTTCTATGTGAAAGGAACAGCACACTGGTTGAATTTGTTCCGATAGTGAATTCTGAACATGGCATATATCTCAACCATTATGTGCAGAAACAAATTAAAAAACCCAATAAAGCTCAACAGGATTCTACTGAAGGAAAATAAAGAATTCTGAAATCCTTGAAGAATGTGGTCTTCCAAAAGAATATTGCCTCCAACAAATTTAAAAAGGATCAGACAGACCCACAGTCTGGAAATAAAAGCCAAACGCAAGCCATAAGTCAAACATTTCAACTTATGAAGGGGAAAAAGTATAATTCATACTCTTTCTTACCCATAACCCACCCAGAATAAAAAAGGTATTAAACATTTTTTTGTTTTCAGATAAAAGCAAAATGGAAATGCAAAATGGAAAGAGACCACAGGGAAAGAATGTCTCATAGTTCATTTCTCATTTTTAAAATAAAAATATTTTTCTAATAAAATAAAGCATTCCTTTTTTTGCCAAGGGGGAAGAGAAAAATAAATATTTTTTAAATTAAAAAAAAAAAAATGGATTTTATAATTCCTACATTTTAAAAGAACACTTCTAGTCTTTTTGCAATTTCCAGATATGGAAGCAGACAGAAGACTACAAATGTTTTATTTATTTATATCTCTCAATATGCACTAAATAAATTGTACACTTCACTGTGCTTTACCCATCCATGTTAAAACAATTACAATAAAATTACAGCTCTTTCCCTTGAAAAAATAATTAGTTGCTTCTGAACCATAATAGCACACACTATTCAGTGATAACATTAATTTTGCAGAGATATCCTGTGACACTTAGCAAAAAATATACATATTACTAAAAAGTGTCTTATTTATATGAGTACAGTTAAAATACAAATATAATGCATTAATTAATGCAGACATATTATTATCACTAATTTATTTACCAATCTGAATGATCGGAGAACGGATAATCCATCCACATTTGACAGAAAAAGCTCCACCAAACTAAGGGTAACTATAAAACTATCGAAAATATTCCAGCCAACTTGGAAATAATAAAAAGGATGCATGGCAATTATCTTGAGAACCATTTCTGCTGCAAAAATTCCAGTAAAAACCTGAAGGAAGAACGTTTATTATTACTTTATAGATGAGTATGAATAAGTTGAACCAGCAGATAAAGAACAACTTCAGAAAGAAGTAACAACCCTCTTACAGCATGATGTCAGTAAGGAAAATTATCGCAAGCTGAACCTCACAGAGAGGTACGTAGCAACATCAAAATGAGCTGTAGCATAACTCTGTTAACTTTAGTTAAACCTGAGATACATTTAGTGACTAGTGAAGAATGAACTATTCCTAACAGGCCTCCTGTTTGCTCCTCCTATTTGCCATCCATCTAATTAAAGGAACTTTCCTCAGCAAGACAATAACAGTTGCTCTTGCCACAATGGAAGCTGCTTTAATAAAGGCATGTAGAAAAATATGAATTGGTCATAAATTGGAGAGTGATGTGCTATTAAACGAAGTCTTCATGAGAACTCACAGATACAGTAAGCATATCTGCTCTCTCTAGCTGCCAAAAAAAAAGCCACTTATGCCGAGGCTTATGTTTGAAGTAAAACTCCTTTCTGCCTCTGAATGCCTCTGAGGCCTTCTGAAGCAGAAGGCAAAAAACGCTTCTGAAATAAATTCATTGTATTTACTGTAGATGTATGACCACCAGTATCTACAGAACTCCATAAATTATTATCTTTTACTAGAAAGATGAACAAGCGTTAAAAAAATCAGGAGCATTTGACAGTCTTTAAAAGACAGTGCTACAAAGTTCAAAAAATAAGAAATCAACTGCTGAAACTACACCTGTATTATAGCGGCATTTTAGCTGACTGGGAGTAAACACAAATTCTTATCAGCATGAAGGAACACTTATACTCACACAGCTCAGCATTAGATTAATATTAAGCTACTTCATCACATATGAAAGGAAAAAATGGTTGTGTTTCCTGGGTATACGATTCTGTTACACAGATAATGATCTCTGACTCCAGGTTAAGGTGAAAACATTGAACTATGTCTGTATTGGCTAAAAATATCAGCATACAATTTAAATGTTGACACATTAACAACTCTGGACTTAAACCTGAATATGTTCCCAACATGTACTAGAATTTCATATATTCTAATAATCTAATTGTTTTATTATTGTGCTACATCATAATCACCAGAACTACCACTTACAATAAGCATAGGTTAAAAAGTATAGCAGATAACATTATCTGTATTATTGCCATTATAAAACAAACAAACTAACCACCCCAAACCCAGCCTACAGACTGTGTCCACTAGGGAACAAAACCCAACTGTATCAACTTGGAATAAGTCACACATTCTTTGCCTTCCAAATTGTTATGGACCAATCAAAGCAACATTCTTAATGGAAATACAAAAATAACACAAAAAATAACAGTGCAAAATAATAATCCAAAATAACATCCAACTTTTCTTGTGTTATCAATGATACTTACAGTAGAAAGGATCTAATTTGGCTCCTACTTTTTTTGTAATACTAAACAAAACCAAGTCAGATTTCTTTTGGTTTCATGTCATTCAAACTCTGGTTGTTGAAAACTCTATTTGCAGAAATCTTAATATAGAAATCAAACTCTTATATACAATATATCTCAAATGGTATTTTTAGACTATTTTTAGTACAATTAAACCTTTAACATTTATTTTATGGGATGGTAATAAAAAATAATAAAAGTAATTCTATTTCAAAGAGAAACTAGGTTCCAACTGTATCATATTATATAGTTTGATGGACTTACCTGATTTCCTATTTTAAGTACATTATTAAAATCGTCAGTCATTGGATAATGTTCCATGGCCATAAACAGTGTGTTTAAAATTATGCAAACAGTGATAGCCAGATCAACAAGTGGATCCATTACAATAAATTCAACTACATTCTTTACTTTTAACCAGGGCTCCCAACAATTCCAAATTAAGAAAGTGTGGGCAAACTTATACCAGCAAGGTGGACATTTTTGTCTGGATTCTTCAAGTTCTGGGAAAAAAAGAAATGTATAGTGAACAAGTTTTGGAGAAAGTGAAGATAAACTTTTGTTTAACTGCTTTTTCAGGTTTTAATCTTTATCCCTGGAACCATTAAGGATGTTTGGAGGAAACTCCTCAGATTTCCAGGAATTTAACTTATTGTTGCTGACTGAAAAGGTTTTAGAAGACTAGAAGAAAAACCTCAAGAGTTTTGAGCTAATAATTGAAAAAGTTGTCTGTTTTTAATATCACACGGTCTTGTTTTAAAGAAAAAACTATTTATGCTTACATTGAGGGATAGTTTTCTCAGTAACACTTACAACTCCACAGTCCTCTCCAATGTCTAATTATTTATTTTTGGGAAAAATAAGATTAATTTCACCATGAATAGGTTTTTGAAAACTATTCAAGCTTTTTCAAGAATTTCACTAGTAATAATCTCACTGTTCCAAATAATCCTACTACAAATTTCCTTCTCCTTATTAACTAAGGCTGGCATTTAATTTTCTATAACATTTTTACATTATAGTTAGTAGAAAAATTATCACAAGCCATTTCTTCCAATAACTGTATTGCTAAACATGAATAACTAGTATAAAACATATACGTTATCTATTTTAATCAGAATGTGTTTCTTAGTTTAGCCTGCTTATCAGATTCCTTCATTTCTTTTTTCACTATGTACATGCACTTTTGTTCTATTATTCAGTTTATGTATTTGCAATGGCTACATATTTTTTGTCTTCTGTATATCACTATGATATAATACCTTCAAGCAAGTCTAAGACTATGTCAAGAAAGTTCACGCATCTGCAGTTATAACACACCTTCCATTGTATTTGTGATAATGCCAGCTATACTCATGGCTCTTTGTCTTAAATTGGGATCCTCCAGCAACTCCACTGGTATTTGATATGAACTTGTACGCCTCTTTTTTATTTCTATTTCCGTAGTAGTGCTCTATTAAAAAAACCAAAAAACAAAAAACAAAAAAAGAGGGGTGTAAATTAAATTCAACTTTAGAAATACTGCAAAACAGGTATCAGAAAGACTCTTCAGTTTCAATGAATTCATAACATATAAAGCTTTGTATTTAAGTGCTGTTACATCAGATTTTTTTTCCATTATACATAAGCCTAGTATTTTTTTTAAATGGCTATTTTCTTGTTATACTTCTGAATACTGTTAATACTTATAAAATACTAAAAAAAGATTTTGATATTTAGTTCCCAGATTACCATTGCATTATAGTTAATTACTATTAGCTCCACAAAGAAATTCTGGAGGAGGCCATAGCCAAGGAAACAAACCAAGACTGTTGCAGCACTGGAATTGGAAAAATTCCCAGTTCCATGCTTTCTCTACCAATATTTCACTTCTAAACTAGTTCAATCACAAGATACTTATTATAAGTGAATCATGCTAGGAAGTTTTCTGCAGTAACAATTATTCTCTATAAGTAATTTTTATAGATCAGTCTTGATCTCTATACCCATTCAAAACTAATTTAAAGGACATCTTTTACATTGAACAGCTAACATCTCTGATTTATCTTATGAATTACAACTGAAGAAACAGAAGTAGTCTGACATAATTGACCAAAAAAATGAATAATTCTTTTTTTTAAAGTATTTTATTTAAAAAATTGAAAGCTGTGTTATAGTTATAACATTGAACACACCTCAATTATAAAGAACTTTTGAATTTATGAGCATGGGTAGATTTTTTTTCAGTAAATTAAATAAATGCACGAAAATGGAAGTATAATAAACTGCAAGAAGATTATAACTGTAAGGAATCTGGCTGATAACTGTAAGGAATCTGGCTGATGTACTTCCAGATGCTGCGACCCATGTAAAAATTTTTGTTTTAACAAAAGAAGGTTTCTAGGAAAAAACATGCAATGGATCCCTCTGCTCCATTCCTCAAGCAGACTGAGGGAAAAGGGAAAACTGACCAGAGGGAGAAATGGATGAATTTGCATGTTTTTTTTTTTTTTTTTAATTATACCCTGATCCTAGGCAGTGAGAAACTCAGATCACCTCTGAGACCCAGGAGAAAAAAAGATTTCAGAGCTTCTAAAATGTCAACATAATCTTAAAGGCTATGCTACATTTGCACAATACCAAATATGTGGACGGGAAAAAAAGTAGAACAGGCAGATTACTGATAGAGAATTAGGAAATACATTTAAAGGGAGGCTAAAACCATAAAGAAAGGAAAAAATCAAAACAACATAATAATATGCAGAATGTTTAGAAAGCTGAGCACCCTATTTTGGGTTCTAAAACAGATTTAGCAATGGAACATTACTAATTTGATTCACTATGCAGGTGCATGCATATCCTTGCTCTGCAGGTATATAAAAACATGCTACTTCGTTCTCTTTCATTTGCATGCTTCAGCCTCTCACTTTTGAGTGAATCACCGTAAACCCATTTCATTACAGTAAGATATACAAAAGCATTCACCACTTCTCAACCATTTTCAAAGCATTTCATTCCATTAAAACATTGCCTGGTGCAATAAAGAAACATCATGAAACCTGGAGTAATTTAAAATTTTCTCACATTGTCATCGGTTGTCGGTTTATCTATTATCACCTCTGGTAGAAGCTGTCCAGTAGGCGACAACAGACCTGGTGGTCCATCCACTAAGGAAACCACCCCATTGCAATCCACAGTGCTGTGCATCTTCCCATTCACTGGAAACACTGTCAGCCTTCTTGATGATCTACTAGCCTGACTAATGTTACTACTGCGCCGTTCACCGTGTCTGCGTGGCAAAAAGAGAGAACCTCTTCTGCTCCCATTATCCTCAAATGTGCTGTGCTCATCATCAGCAAAGTCATTTTCAGACCCTATCTCTCTTCCATATTCTCTAAAACTGAAAAGACTTGTTCTGCTACTACGTCTGGGAGAAAACAGGGAGCCACGAACACTCAGTAAAGACTGCAAAGAAAACAAACAAAATGACCAGCTGAAGATTTTAAATATACAAAATGCATGTCTATGTATTAAAAAAATAGTAATCTATATTCCCCAGGAATCTATCAGTGTTATTTTTAATACAGTGCCTTAGGTAGATTTCAGACACGTGCACTAGAGATGAAATTCATCTGAATGGGTAAATTTACAGTATACCTAAAACAATTATTGGAAAGAAAAAAAAATGAACTTGCATAAGGCCATAGTAGTTTCCATCTCTGTATTAAAGTGAAAAATCAAGACTTGTAGAAATTCTAATGAACCATGTAGATCATGCATTATGTTAAAAGATATCAATACCCTTAGTCTTCTACATCAATACATTATACTCAAATTTTCCTTTTATGAATTGAAAAGAGATTTCTATTTCAAATTAACTAGGAAAATGCAATGCTGCTGTGCATGTTAAGACCCACCAGATCCTAAACAATAAAATGAGAGAGATCAAAACACTTGTTTAGGTACACTCTAGAAAAATAATACCAACAGTAAGTTGGTACTTAAAACAATGCAACATTATTTTTCCTTGGTTGTATTACTTTGCAAAGTTACAGTGAAGTTTGTTGGATATTACAGTTATCTCACAACCCCCCCAAATGACAACTGCACTATTCACAGTACCTGGTGGGGTGATGTGAATGGCTTCCCATAAGCAAGTCTGTTCCCATCGAAAGAAAAACGGAAACCTTTCCTTCTGATACTGCCATCTGATTCAGATTTTGGAAGCTTTTCATCTTTCACGTCATCCTCTTCTCCAGAGAGCTCCCTCTGCCGCCTTTTTTTCCTTCTATTTCTCCTTTCTTTGGCACTTTTTGAGCTAAGCTTGGATGCTTCTGAAGAACTATCTGAGGGTCCACCAATCCCACTTTCACCACTGTACTCAGTCATCTCTGCTGCAGCTGCTGCTATTGCCTGCCAATTATTTAATGTGATGCTTTACAAATCACACCATTTTTTAAAGAAAGCTATAGTCCTTGTTCCTAAGATTTGTATCAAATTACTTCTAGATGTGTGACAAAAACCTAGATGGATTTGTGCAAGACTTCAAATGGAATTCTGTAATATGAGTTAAAATAAAAGGGCAGTTATGAAAGTTGCCATTCAAACAGTTCTACCTTGCATTCATATCATGGCATCAGCCCGCATCGTATACAGCATTCTGTCACAAAGTTCACTAGAAAATACTTGAAAATTAATACATTTATTAATTAGAGTGAATGCAATTGCAAACAAAAGAGATAAACAGAGTCATACTTCAGTCTGTATTAATTTAGTAAATGAATTTTAACTGTTATTGTAAGTAACAGCTTCCTTAAGCTGCTCTTAGGAAAAAACTTCGGGGTACTACTTCCAGTCTTTGATTCACTGGTGGTAACACAAGTAGCAAAAATTAGTCAGAAATTTATGGATAAAAATATTTTAAACTCTAATCAAGGCTTGACAAGTATTTCACAAGTATTGCAATTATTTCTAAGCTGAGAATTTGGAATTCATCATGACAGGTTACTAGATACTACCCCTAGATAAGAAACATTTATTTAAAAACTATTATTCTGATTTGGGGAGTACTTTTTGATCTCAGTTCAGAAATTCATTAATGCTTTAGACATACATTTAAAAAGCTATAAAAAGCCATAGAGAATGCAGTCTAAAGTACTTGTGAGGTATGTAACAGAACAGCGCTTTTTTTAATATGTTAATTTAATTATTGGTTTTGGTTTGAACGAATAGCATGGAAAGGAATACACTAAAGCTCAAACTCTTGTTAGAAAATACCTGAGCTTCTTCTTGCTGCTTCCTCAGCTGTTCAAGCATCTGCTGCAAGTCTGCCTCCCTCTGTTCTGCTTCAACCATAGTTGCCTGATTTTGTTCTTCATAAGCCATGGCAACCACAGCCAAAATCAAGTTAATCAAATAGAAGGAACCCAGAAAAATGACCAGAACAAAAAATATCATGTATGTTTTGCCAACAGCTCGTAGCGTCTATAGGAGAAGAAGAGAAATGATCCAGCTGGTGAAGACATGCATCAGTTCTGCAGTTCATAAGCATTTACTGAATTTGGAGTTGTTCTTCCTTCTGCAGTAAGATCATACAAGCTTTCTGAATTACAAAGTAATCAAAATAAAGTGAGCATTCATGTATGTGAAAAACATGTTTAAGGATCATGCTGCTTTGAGACAAACCTCTTTTAATGCCTAATAATCTTGAAAAGGATGTGGGATCAGAGTAATGAATGTAAATCACACATCACAGGTTGGATGCTTAGCATGCTTACCATGTATTAGCATGCTTTCCCCTTGAAATAACCAAAAGAATTAAAAGATGGCACATTTTATTAAATAATTAAAAGATAATATTTATTATAATTATCAGATTTTCACACACCATACAATGAAAAGCTATGGTAAGAAAAGTAATTTACATCGAGACATGCATTCTTAGTTATCAAAAACAGGATTCAAAGTACAGAAATTAAAATTCAGATTTTGCTGTCACAGAATATTTTTACAATTTAAACTCAATATTAAAGTTTTTGAAAATAAGATCTTATCATGAGGCACAAAATGAAATATACACTGTAAAAATTAAATAAAGGATCAAAAAAACCACATGTGCCTCTTCAGAAATCATGTGAGATTCTGTAGTAAGTGCCCATGTCTACTTAATTCTGCAACAGAATTTGCTTCCTTTCATAAATACTGTTCATTTTCAATTGCTAACAATAGCACTGATATGTAATATAAATATGAATGGCCTTTGCATTTTTTATTTGGGGCCAGTAAGACACTAACCACCATTTTTACTATACACTCACCAGCCGATAAAGATTTTCCCAGTAGTCCTGTGTCATCAGTCGAAACAGTGACAAGAAAGCCCAACTGAATGTGTCAAAGCTGGTATATCCATAGTCAGGGTTTCTACCAGCTTTCACACAGATAAACTCTTCTGGACATTTACTAGGAGGACAAAAAAGAAAAAAATGTAAACCAATGCATATAAAAAAATCACGTAACACTAGAATTGTTTTTAAATTATTGTACCTTGAGCTTCTAATGAAGGTTCATTAGATCTAATCTGTGAAGGGGGCTGCTATTTGTGGCTTACAACGTTTTAAAAATTAGTGAGGAAATGAAAAGAGTGTTCTTTAAAAAAGCCAGAAAAGAGCAAATAAGTAAATGAAAATCTTTCTTCCTACCTTTTTCACCATTATACACAAAATAAAACTTGTTCCCAACAGTTTGGTATTACCTTTGTAGATACCTCTTCAATGGAAACAATATATTTACTTAACACAGAGATTCCATAAGGTGAATACTTCCACACAAAAAAAAGAAAGTCAGTACACATATTTTATGCCAAATTTTGTCGCCAGCAGGGTTGGCATTCTTGGTTTCTTCAGGTTTGTGAATTAGTCAAGTCAAATTAACAAATTCTACCAATTCCTCAACAGCAAATAATCATCATAGTGACACTTTTATCTCCTGAAACTGTACAGATCAGTTTTGACAGCAGGTGAGCCAATCTTGATATCAACTGTAGGCACACTGTTTCAGTTATGATTCCATTCTTGAAGGGTAGAAGAGGTTCTTGCCTCCAAAACCTCTAGAGAAAAACACTATAAAGATTTCTTTTCATATATGTGCGTGTATATTTGATGCGTATTTACACGCACACATAAAATTATCTGATAGTTACTTACATATATACACGAAATGTTTACCAAAAAAGATTTAAGTATATCTGTTTTAAAGACATAACCAACCAAAACCAAGGGATGCACTGATATATCATTAGAATATAGAATTACATGATTCTGTTACAAAGAATTGTCACAAAGAGAGAGCAAGACAGTGCCATGCATGCAGTCCACAGACAGAAGAATCCTGAAGATATCTTCCCAAAAGTTGGTCATAAGTCTCAGTGCCCCACGCCTATTTTAGAGATGAGAAATGGCATGAAACCCATGATAAAGAAGTATGTTCTTAATTCATTGATAATGCAATATCTACCTGCTGAAATGGAATTTTCTAGTTACATAAGAGTTTTTAAAAGAAATTTACAATGAAGCATTTTCTCATTTAACATTTTTACTCATTCACGTGTTTAGTTACTATGAACCATGATCACATATTATTGATTGTGAAGTTAGGTAGCTAAATTAGCTTTTTAAGTTTAGAGTGGTATTTTTTACATTTTGTTTAGCCAGGTAGTATGTAATTTTCAGTGTACCTTACCCTGCATCTGAGCTATTGCCACAAAGCAGATAATCCTTTTGTCCTTCTATGCGATAGAAATGATCTAAAGAAAAAATAGGAAGCAATATGATTATAAACAGAAGGGGTTTTTGTCTGTCTTTTTTTTTTGTGAGGATGAACCTATGTTCAAGTTATCATGGTTTGAATGTTCATAATCTCCCATTTATGTTTTCCCAATAATGGGTTCAAATACTGGCACATCCATACTGGTAAGTAAAGTTGCAAAACTAAAGAATAAAATCAAAACACAATGTAAAAATAAAATCCTAGAACAATGATTAGAACAACATAAATTGCATATTCTCTTCTTGAGTCATAGCAAACACTGAATATCCTTCCAAACCTGATGTTCAATAAATGAGAGAAAGAAAGCACAAAGCTTAAAACTCCGTTTCTTATTCAGTAGGTAGATTGTAGTCAGACAATTAAAGCCTATCTTATTTAAAGCAGAACCATTTAAAACGGCTGGCTAACAGTTTTGAAGTCAGAGCAACATTAACCAGCACATTCTGTGACTGAAAATATGAAAGTAGCATTTAGAAGGAAGATGGATGTTCCAATGACAATGTTATAACAGCTGTACTATAAACAACTTTACAGAATTATTCTTTTAATTATAAGGTGGTAGACTTCAGAAATAAAGGAATATATTTTGTTATTAATGATTAACAACTGTGCTGTCCTAAAAAAAAAAAAAAAAAGAAAAAAGAATACAGATAGAAAGGTGATAACAAATTGGGGAAGAAGTTGACATGAGTGAGGGCAGACCCCATTCAGAGGGACCTAGGCAGGCTGGAGGAATGGGCTGACAGAAGACACACAAAATTCAGCCAAGACAAATGCAGAGTTGTGTACCTGGGAAGGAAGAGCCCCTTGCAATGATACAGGCTGGGAGCTAACCAGCTGGGGAGCAGCTCTGCAGAAAAGGCACTGAGGGTCTTGGTAGACAGACAGCAAGGTGAAGGTGAGCCAGCAGTGTGCCCTGGCAGCCAAGAAGTGCAACAGCCTCCTGGGCTGCATGAACAGAAGCACAGCTAGCAAAGCAAGGGAAGTGACTGTCCTCCTCAGCTCAGCACTCATTAGACTGTACCTAGAACACTGTGTCCGGGTTTGGCACCCCCAATGCAAGAAAGACATTGATAAAGTGGAGCAAGTTCAGCATAGGGTCACCAAGGCCATGAGGGGGCTGGAACATTCACCCTGTGAGGAGAGGCTGAGGGACCTGACCTTGTTCAGCCTGGAGAAGGGAAGGCTGTGGGGGGAGTTGGTAGAAAGCATCCAGCAACTACAAGGAGGTTATCAAGGGGACAGAGCCAGGTTCTTCTCACTGGTGTGTGGCAGGAGAATGACAGACAATGGGCATAATTTGAAACAAGAGAGGTTCTGACTGGATATAAAGAGAAACTTTTCACCATGAGGATAGCCAGGCCCTGAGATCTGGAAAAGAGACAGAGATGTGGAAAAAACTCTTATCCCAACTAAACTAATCTTCTGTCATCCTCAATTAATATCCTCAATGTACCTTTCAAGCTGACAAAAGGCTTTGGTTTTCACAGGGTAAAAAACTATTGTAATATTTAAATAGTCAGAAACAGCCCACAGAATGAAGAATATATGAAGACAGGAGGATTCTAAACAGAACACTTAAATCAAATTTAGTGATGCCAAAATCCTACCATTCATGAACAGTACTTATACAATGTTAGAAAAATTATAATCCTATTACTTCCATAATATCTTTAGAGCTGGCCAAAACTCTGAATGATCAGATACTGATCTAAATGCCAGGTACCAATACTTTGATATGTGGATCCAAGATCTGTGCATATATTTTCAAAAAGTTAATCTGGCCTTGTTCCTTAAATGAAAACGCACAGATGTTAAGAAAAGTCACTACAGGGTATCACACTCAGTCAGAGCTGACCAGCATATGATATGCTGAAAAAAATAATAGGACCCACAACTGAGCCCAGTGAAATTATAATGCAACTGACACATACAAATGATTAAGAACAGGTTATATGAGAAAGGAGGAACACAAAACACAACTAGATGGAACTGCCTTGCCTGCATCAGCACTCTGTAGAGACTCCCATCAAAGTTAACAGTTGTAGCATAGGAAGTAACTGACATTCTGGAAGATTTTAGTTCTGCCTTTTAGTTTTAGATTGCTACTTAGTGGGAAATGGAAATAGAGAATCTATATACTGTATTTGAAGAGAGAATTCACAACTGTTCTACAGCATATAAACTGTCAAAATTGCCTGCAAAGTACTATCACCACTCCATTTTCACATCCCTTCTTAGGCAAATAAACTAGCTGAAATGATAGATTGCACAGAAAATGTAAATACAGTCACAGAATTTCCAGAACTTTAACAATTCCGAAGTATAGAAAGAAAATCTGAAAATACAGAAAACAGTAGAGAACTTCAATGTCAATTTTTAAGTAAGGAAGGAAATATGACTCAGCAAAACTCAGCCTATAACAACTGTATTTTCTTTTACTTTTGGGTCAGTGAGGAGGAAAGCTAGCATCCATTATTCTACCAATTTCTTTTTACTTAAATGCACTACTTTTACAATTAATTACTGAGCAATACCCTGTAAATCCACTTCCAGCACAAACCCACACATAAAAATGAATCAAATTTTTGGCAATTAAAGTTGTTATACTACATCTCATGGTGCATTATGTATTACAACTTCACTGGTGCTATCACTTAAAATGACACAAATGCAAAAAATAAACATCTGTGTGTTTCTGAACCAGCCTGAATGTTACCAGTTCAGTCTACACAGATTAAGACTGTTGAAAAATATCTGGATAAAGATGTCTTTGTCAGCCCCCTTAGTAACAACAACAATAGGTCCTACAGATGAATACTATCTCCTTCCCTACCAGAATCTCTGCTTGCCTAGTGAGTTCTTTATTCCACAGAGAGCAATTGGTTTCTTACCTCTACCTAATAATAAAAGTACATCTTAACTAGGAAATCTCTAATATTTATCTAGTGCTTCTCTGTCTTATTTATAACCTAAAGATACAAGGAGAGGCTAAGAGAATTTGTTTTGTTCAGCCTTCAGAAGGCTAAGGAGTGTGTATGGGGGTATCTTCATGCTACCTACAAGTATAACATGAAAGACTGTAATGAAGATGGAGCCTAACTCTTCTCAGAGGTGCACACTGGAAGGATGAGACGTGACTAGCAAAAGTTTGAGCATGGGAAATTCTGAATTGATATTAAAAAAAGTTACCGTGAGACTGGTCAAACACTGGAACATGCTGCCCAGAGAGGCTGTGGTATCTCAATCCTTGGAGATATTAAAAACTTGAGCGGACATGGCATTGAGCAGTCTGCTCTAACTGGACCTGCAACTGAGCAGCAGTTGGTCTGGACGACTGTGGAGATCCTGTCCAACCTGCGTGATTCTGATTCAAAAACCAACCTAACCCTATAAATACGTTTCTAAGTGCGGTTAATGGAAAGAACAATCATGTCAGCATGAGTTTGGGATGCAATACATAAAAATCCCTACTCTTTGTCATCCTATTTAATTGATTTTTATCTTTAGCCTATAGTATAAAACAGTAATCTTGTGTGTGCGTGCGTTTATACACAAAAATTTTAGCAAGTCACAACAGTATTTCTTACTTTCATTCTCAATGTATGCCGTCCAATCAAACACCGTACCATTAAAGTACGGAGCGAGGTATTTTTCAAAAGATGTTGAATTTTCTGATGGCCATAACAAGCATTTATTCTTCAAATTGCCCATGAACAGCTGCAGGCCTATTAGTGCAAATACACTCAGGCAAAACACAGTCAAAATCATTACATCTGAGAGCTTCTTCACAGACTGAATTAAGGCTCCAACAATAGTCTTCAAGCCTGCAAACAGAGGCAGATTTTTATTATAATATTAAAAATTTACCTAAGCTAAAATGCAATGTGAACTACTCCAACACACTGTTAAATATCATGCACAGCTTCACAAAAATAGTCTTTAAATACTTTCCAAAGGAAAAAGGTACCAATAAGTCTCATCATTCCTGACAAATTAATTTGAAAATATGAATGGGAATGAATGGTACACATTCCAAAGCACCTGCTCTTCAAATGAAGTAACTTTTTATTCATGCTCTCTATACATGTAAACTACATGTAAAGAAAATTGTTCATTTTATTTTCTTCTTGATGCCTCTTGCTCCAAACCTTTGCCAGTGTTCTATTCCAATACACAATATATTGGTTCTATAACAGCAAACAAAAACAGAACACAATTGTATTGTAGTAGAAATTTTAATGATTGCATTCTATTGCATCCTATTCAACTGGAGGTGGGGTTTGGTGAAGATAGGCATCTTAAGGTAACAAATACATCATGCAATTCCCATGCTACTCTTTATTATCTTATTCCTTTGTCAGGGATTCAACTTTCACAACAGACTGAAATTTTCAATCCCAAATGCCTTCAATAAATAGTAACATTCACATTAGTATGAGAAAGTAAAAAGAATTAATTTTGATCCTTAATGTGGGAGACAAAATTTGACATCATGAAATGGAAATACACACAGGCTACGTAATTTAATTTCTCATGCAATAATGTATTAAACTCTGAGGCTGAGTGTTTTAGAGAATTAGAAAAGAGAATCAAATTGAAGTTAAGATTAAAACCTGGATGCTTCTGTTAAAAATATGAGTTCAGCTTCTGTGGAATTTCAGTCAGCCTCAGTGTTTAACCTAGCTCTCACCTGGAATGACTGATATTGTTTTCAAAGCTCGGAGAACTCTGAATGTTCTCAACGCTGAGACATTGCCCAGGTCCACAAACTCTGTCACATATCTGTAGCGAGGGATTCCACACACAAACACAATGACAGCACACACAAAATTAAACAGAGGTGGTGTAGAGCGCCTACCATTTTACAGTTACTTCTTACCTGGGATTACAGAAATAGTTTTCAAAGCTCTCAATACTCTGAAAGTTCGAAGAGCTGAAACATTGCCTAGGTTTACAAATTCTGTTATATACCTGTAGGATTAAATCACAGTTATTCAGAATTAAGGTAGAGTGTATACTACTTACCTGGACCTGTAATCCAGACTATTTTTTTTGGAAGAGGCAACTTTAAATGAAAGACTTGCATTCATATTTTCCTGTTTCAATTAAGTTTTCCCTAAGAAACACATTCTTAAGTATTTCCATTGAAAGTAAATTAGAAGTGAAATGGATTTCCCTGATTTTATTGTTTAAATACTATTTAAAATTGATTGTCCAGTGGTAACTTCTCTTTTGTACTGGGGGACAGTCCACTAATTCTGCTGTGTGCTACGTTAGCGTAAAATATTAAAACGGAAAAAGTTGAAACATAATTCAACTACAATTCATTTTAAATGAGCTAAGATAACCCAACCAAATTATTACAAGTTCAAAAAAAGTTCTGATATTTTACTTCAAAAAAAATTATATACTTACGCAAAGGAAATGACAACAAAATCAAGCCAGTTCCAGGGGTCACGAAGGCAAGTAAAATCATTTATACAGAAGCCTCTTGCAAGGATTTTTACCAGAAATTCAAAAGTATAAATTCCAGTGAAAGTGTACCTATGAGAAAACATCCAAGCAAAAGTTAAAGATTGTCGTTTAGTGATACAACATCACAAGCATAAAGGAAAATTACTCAAACCCAGTGATTAGTACACATACTGTAATAGCAGTTACAAACTATGACTGTTTTCCTACCATTCTTCTGCAAAATAACTTGATTTATTTATTTATTTTATCTGAAACATATTTTTGCAGTTTCTGGCATATAAGGTTTTGAAATTTCAGCACAAATAATAATAATCACGACTAACATGAAGAAAATATTTTTTGCTCAAATAACAATGTCAGCATGGTTGCCATGTCAGAAATAAAATCCATGGGTAAGTGAAACCTAGTGTTTACTAAAGTTACCTGATGGCTGACCAGCTAGACTTGAGAATGTCAAACCATAATCCTCAGCAGAGACATTCTCTTTAAAGAGGGTGTGTGTCCCATTTTTAGATTTTGTTACACAAAATGAAGGTGCTTCATATGGGCTACAGAAAGCATCTTCCACACTGAAAAGCAGTAGTTTCAGGTTGAATGGCTATTTCCTTCCTTTTTTTTTTTTTTTTTAAAAATAAAAATGCTAAAGGAACAGCTCAAGAGGGAGAATGCATAAAAACATTACTTGTAAAAACATTCTGAACAAGAGCATTAATCAGAGTCTTGTTCAGAGAAAAAGGTTAACAATATCACAGCTTCTTTCCTTCCTAGATCTTGCAGGTCTATGCTGCTTTGAGTTGCAGCTAGGACCAAACTCCAGGCTAGAAAAAGGAGAATACTGGTACTACACACAAGGGTAAGTAAAACTACGTGGTCTAGCTCTCAATTTAGCTTTTCATTTTTAAACCACTTTAAAAATTATTAGCTAATTTAAGTATACTTACTCTACATTCTTTGTCCAGTCTGGAGGGTTACTCCATGTCATAAATACACAGTTTGTCAAAATAGTGAGCATAATGAGCATGCTGAACAATGTTGACTGTAGTTAAGGAACATACTCTTTTTTAATGCCGAATTTCCGTCACACAAAACATGAGGAATTGACCAGGCTACAGAATACTGACAACATGTATGATACAAATCAGTTTACTATCACTAGCAGTGTCATAAATAATGCAAAGATGTTTCATAATAATGATGGCTATACCACTAACTCTGTAAGCTAGGTATACATGCTGTGCATCTCTTCCTCTAAATTTAATCAGAGGGTTAAAGTGACAATCTTAGCTCTGATTCATTTTGAGAGAAAGAATTAAGGGCAGGAACACACTTAAACACTAGACCAAAAAACCCAGTGTTATTAAATATTAAAAAAGACCAATAATAATTTTTAACAAACCACTTGAAAAGGATATGAATGAACCAAAATCTTAATAGCTATTCTTCTAACAACATTGAAAGGAGATAAAAGGTACAAGGCAGGTGTGGCACTGAACCTGAAGATTGTCTTCCCTTTATTCAATACTATAAATGTCTTTAAAAAAAAACAAAACAGAAAGGGGTGGGGGGGGATAGGAAATTAAGGATACATGTTAGCAACCTTGCCATAAATAAGAGGCTGCACTTACACAGATGTAAGTAGCCAAATTTATTCTCAGTAGAATTACGCAAGCAGGTATCAGATTCTAAATTTTCACGAGCAATGAAAACTGAACACCATACATTCTTTGTCTCTGTGCTCTTACACAAAAACTGCATTTCAGCATTTTCCAGGATTGTGTAATTACATTTAAAATATAATTAAAAATTTGTCATTTTTAACACTTAAAATTAATCCAGCCATATTACTTGCACTTCAGATCAAAGCTGGCAATGCAGAACAAAGCACCTAACTAACCATTTTTGGACACTTATGAGCAACTATTTAACCATTTCAGCACTTTAAAACTGCTTCTGAGGCGAGACATCCTTGGCTTTTAAAGGCTTTACTGCCTTTATTGCCTGTGCAGTCATCACTAGTACCATTTATGCAACCATTTTTAATTTTGACTAGGAGACACAATGAAAATGTCATCTAATGAAATCTTAATTCAATCTACATCTTACGATTATTCTCCCAAAAGGCTAATAGCCAGAAATAAGCAGGTTTTAACATTGAATTTTTCTGCTTTCTAATGATACTCTATTGTAAAATAAATAGATCATTTGACAGTAGCGTTCCTGAAGTTGAAACTACAAAAAATAAAATAACTAAAAAAACCTACATCTGATTATTACTCTTCAACATTCTGTACTAGAAAAAACACTGCTTTAACTTAGTTGCTTCTTACAGAGAGAATATAGCTCTTTGGTCACTTACTTAAATGCAAGACACTAATCTGTTGATTATCCAGTACTTCATTTCAAGAACTTGTTCTATGTTTTTAATTCAACAAGCATTTTATTGATTTACACAATAAAATAACCACTTGCTGCTTATTTTGTACTGCCTTTTTAATGTAAACTCAATTTTGCTTTCATTCTGAACATCATTCCACTTCTCATGCCTACATAAAAATGTCTTTTCTTCATCTGTACTTGCCAAAGTCACCACCCTTGCTCTCTTCTCCTTTTGTTATTATGTCTATAAAAGAAACTGAGTCACATTACAGTACATACATATAAATTTATATTTTGTCTTCACATCTATATTGGGCCTATAACATAGATCCAATACTGAAACACAAAGTACACGGTTTTAGTCTTGACACTCAGTCCCATGTGAGAAGTGAATGTGGGGCTACTCACATGAATGTCATTTTTATACTGTTTTGCTGAACTGATACTGAGCTACAAATCCTCTTTTACATTAAACAAAACCACAGCATTTATATAAAATCTCTGGGAAAACTTTGCATCCATGCCGATGTAAAGTTATTCTAAGAGGAATGATGCAGAGACTTCCAAGAACTTCCTTGCTCTATAACATACTATTATTGAGGGCATATGACCTCAAATTGTCCTACCAGTGTACTGTCTTCACGTTCCTCACGGGGCAGTGCAGGGAGCGATTACTTGCTGGCGAATTGGTACTAAAATCATCAGGAAAAATTAACTGGCCAGAAAAATCAAATCCTGCCCATGAGACTCAGAACAGTTGCAGTGGTCCTAAAGCAAACTCTAGCATAACGAACTCACATCTGTAAGTGACACAAGCTGTTACCAATCCACAGAAATCACATCACATGAAGCTGGCAATATGTGAGAATAATCTTTTTTTTTTTTTTTTTTTACTTATGTCCCTCCCTAGTCAAATAGAGTTTAACATTTAACTTTTTATAAAACAAGTATTTCTATGAGATTTCAAGGAATATTTGACAGTCAATCATTTTGGCAGATGACTGAACAAGCACTTTGTCCAAAGGCTACCCTACTGAACTAGATCTCAGGTACTGTCTATGTTTCCTAGAAACCCCAGGAACAGAGTAGCCAGACATAGAGGAAGTTTTCAAATGCTTCAGCATTCAATCAGATTTGAAGAGACTAAAAGACATCTAATGCGAAATCCACTAACTCAAAATATCATCATAAGGAAATCTTAGACATTAACAGAAAAACTCTTTTAAAAAAAAAAGCAACTTAGGCAGAAGAGTTACAGTCATTTTTATAGTGCATCAAAATAATTAACATGATATCACATACTGCATAATATTTTCAACCAGGGCTTCTGACTACATCCACACCAGAGCATTTATCACTTTATAGTTCAACAGGAGTGTTCTAATTACACTCTTCATATAAAACACTTACTTTTTTATTGATATAATATGGATCCAGGTCCTCCAGGGGCTCAGACACCATTCCTGGAGGAATATCGCCATAAATAAATGGCAGTGTCTTTCCCGCCTCCAAGTCATTACTTGGTTTTGGGTAATTTTCTTCATGACCACCATCATCTTTATGCTCGTCTTTGCCACAATGAGACCTTTCATCAGCAATACGTTTTTCAATAGCTGCAAGAGATTCTTTGGTAAAATAGAAGAAGCTGTCAGATCCTGGCGGTACCAGCATTGCCTGTGCCATCTTTTCATTCTGCAAACTTTAAATGCTTTTAGGCTCTTGTGCAAGAAGATCCTAGGAGAACATGAGAAAAAAAGAAACAGAAAATAGAGGGCAACAGCAACAAAAAATCCCCAAATAAAGGCTTTTGGCATAGTCATCACCTGCCTCTTTTCTAATTCTAAAGCACTGTAGCAAGAAGTATGTGAATTTATTGTTAGATACTTAATAGAAAATTAGCTACCAGTAATGACATGGTAAACAGATACAAGTTACGAGGTAAAGAAAAAAATGAAAGGGGAAAAAAAAAATCAAATTTGCATACAGTTTGTCAACTCAGGTTAATGCAAACCTTACAACAACAAAAAAGGAAAAATATTCTTGCTTTCCCTAGCCTAAACATTAAGTTAAAACACACCTTATTGTGAAAAAGTAAGAAATGTGTTAACACAGCTATGTACTGCAGTCAATGGTTACAACTTCTAACATATAGATTTATACATTCAGTTGGCACAGTACCTTAAAAAAACTTGCACCTTGTATTACAAAAGTAGAAAGAAAAAACATGCCCTTTCTATTACTCTTTTCATTTCTGATGGCAACACTACTCCATCTGGTGGCTTATACTATGCTTGCTAAACTAATGTTTATATTATACTATTAGACAGGTACTACATGAATGCATTATATATTTAAAGCCATATGCACAAGCAGAAAGCAATTGGGCTGAAGTTTAGTCTTTCCCTTTTTGGGTTTCCTGACTTGCACCTTCCTGATTTTTAATTGTAACTTTGGTGGTGCTACGCACCATAATTAAGGAAGTTATGATGTATGAAACATTTTAGATTTATACAAAAAACACAGCGTATTCTCCCCAAAGTTACAGTACTTTCTCTGAGGCCAGATATACTTTCAAAACACCTAAAAATAATAAATTGATTAAATTACAACAAACAATAATAGTTCACTTCTCTCTAGGTTTCTATTTTCTACAGTGAGAGCACAGTTAACACCCTTGTGTGCAATATCTTCAGCAATTTTATGAACAGAGACAAAATGGAATTGAGTCCTGCTTGCTGACATTGGCAAGTGTTGTAGCCTTTGTCAACACAACATTGTGGTGGGCTGACCTTGGCCGGCTGCCAGACTCCCAGCCAGCTGCTCTCTCTCTCCTGCTCCTCAAAAGGAAGTGGGGTGGGGGAGAATGAAGTGAAAAAGCACATGCGTTGAGATAAAAGACAGGGAGACCACTTACCAATTACTGTCACAGGCAAAACAGACTCGACTTGGGGAAAAATAATTTATTGCCAATTAAAATAGATTTGGATGGTGAGAAACAAAGACAAAAGCTAAAAGAACTTCCCTCTCCCCTTGCCTCTTTTTTCCAGGCTCAACTTCATTCCTTCATTCCCAACTCCTATACCTCCTCCCTCCCCGAGTGGCACAGGGAAGATGGGGAATGTGGGGCTGGGGTCAGACCACTGCAGTTCCTGTCTGCCACTCCTTCCTCCTCACATTTTTCCCCTGCTCCAGCGGGGGTCCTCCCCACAGGCTGCAGGGCTTCAGCATAAGACGGCTCCAACATAGGCTCTCCATGTGCCACAGTTCCTTCCACGAATATCCACCTGCTCCAGCGTGGTGTCCTCCACAGGCTGCAGTGTGGATATCTGCTCCGGCATGCTCCTCCATGGGCTACAGGGAAATACCTGCTTCATCATGGCCTGTCCCACAGGCTTCTGGGGAATCTCTGCTCCAGTGCCTGGAGCCCCTTCTCCCCCTCCTTCTTCACTGATCTTGGTGTTTGCAGGGCTGTTTCTCACACTTTTTTCCTCATGTGGAGCTTTACCCTTTCTTCAATGTGTTTTCCCACAGGCGCCACCACGTTGGCTGAGGAGCTCAGCTGTGCCCTGCGGTGGGTCCGCGGGAGCCAGCTGGAACCGGCTGTGTCCGGCACAGGGCAGCCCCAGCCTCTCCTCACAGAGGCTGCCCCTGCAGCCCCCCCACCAAAACGGGTGGTGCCACACCCAGTACAGAAATATGGTGAATACTGTTCAGGGTGCTGTGAGGCCTAATTCCCAAGAGGAAAAACCTTCAAGCAGATTTAGATGACTTGCTCCATTTGCTATAGGCTTCTGTCACCAAAAACGTCACAGACTGAGCCTGTTCTACCCAGGAGGTGAGAGTTGGCTAAAGACGTAACTTTTTTTCTGATCACAAGTGTGAGCTCAATAGTAGGGGTGTGCTGGGAAGGAAAAAAATTGATGACGCACTTTTTCATGAAGTGTAACAGCTTCGAAGTCAATTAACACATGACACCATGAATCCCAGAAATCTGCCTCTTCTAGGTCAACTTTTAGGTAACTTTTAGGTCAACTTAATGTTAGTTGAGGAAATTTTCTATTTTTTAACAATTTTCCAGCAGAAACTAAATTCTCATGGACACGCAACCTATTGTTACACAAACTACCTCTTCCTCAAAATTAGCCACTCAAGGGTATGCACAGACTTCAAATCCCTGCTTTTTCAGCTGAGCTACAACAGCTTCTGAGGGCCTAGCAAATATTCTTTACCACGATAAAAGACACAAAAAAGGGGTCTTTGCACATGCTAGTAAAGAGATGAGAAATTTCCTAATAAATAGCTGTAGAAATCACACATGATTTGAGTAATGCAAGTATTATTTGGTACCCTTAGGTAATTTATTTAGCTTACAACTCTGTTTTTCAGAAATAAAATGGGGGGGGGGTATCATCTGCTTCTTTATTTGTAAGCTGAAAATTCACAAGGATTTCCTTAGTGCAAGCAGTCATGTCTATAATTTATTTATTTTTTTTTTAAGTCAAGGAAAGTTCTTACTAGCAGGAGCTTTTTCCTACACCAAGGTGGTAGCAGTATTAAGTCAAATAGTAGGTTTTCCCAAAAAAACCCATTCCTATATGGTATATTAACCAATACTGTATGTGTTGTAACAGACTCTGAGGACTGCACTTATATAAAATTTGCCTTTTCTGTATTGAGTGAGGCAAACTACAGTTAATATATATGCAGCTATATGTAATCAGTCTACACACACTCAGTTATTATCTAAAATGGTTAGATGGTTGCACAAACTCTTTTAGGGTCTGAAGAGACAAGAGAGCAATACCTACAGCCATTAGAACAACTTCTATCTTAAAACCAAAGAAAACAGGAGCTGTACACACAGCACTGCCCTGTTACAGTCATGCTACCCTTTATGGGCTACATCCACATCTTTTTCAGCACATCTACACACCACTGACCAGTGCACCATGCCTACAAACAAGCAGGGGCATACTTGGCAGTCTAAGAAATACTTATGCAACTTCGTGTTTTGATGACTATCTTCAGAAACAAAACAGGCAGAAACAAACATGTCAACAAAAAGAAAGGGGAGACACTCTCGGAGAATAAGACAAATATATACCATAACGTTCAGCTAGTCTTTTGGAGGATGTTCTCATTACTTGGGGAAAGACTTTACAAAACTTTAAAAATAGTTTTCTAGTCAACTTTATGAATGTGGACTTAAAGGTGATGAGTACGATGCCTGCAGAAACTATTGTTATCAAACGTGTACTTGAAAAATGTCACTGTTATGCCTGTCTATGCATTTAGGCTAAATTTACTCTTTAGAAGTCTATAATATGTAAAACTAAAAGTTCATGACTGTTCATTTTACCAAATACCATCATGGCCTTATGGCAGTTTTTCTGAGTTGTTACAGATGTTATCATTATGAAAACCAATCTTTCTGCTTGCATGTTCATATTCCACTGGTTTATTCAGCAAGGCTTACGTGGTATCCTTAGGGCTGAGATGAACTCCAGTATTTCTCTCTAGAGACACCATAGCCAATGACTGCAGCACATCTCTCTATGTTAACATAAACCAGAAAAAGGTTATTTTCCAATACATAACAGGAATCTCTTCTATTAATGATTTACCCTAGCAGCCTAATCACAACCCATGCTTGGGAAAAAACCCACACCTATTAAACACATCCTGAGTTACAGTTCAGTGACCATATTTTCTTGTCATGACTTTTTTACAGTACTGCAAATATATAAACTCTGTAGCATTGTGGAGCAAACTGATGCCACTTATATCATTACCTCATGGAAATCAGTTTATCCAAGAAAGAAATGGAGTGAAAAAAAATTATGAAGGCAGATGGATTGGTTTAATGACTTAAATGTTCTCCCTCTCTTTTCTGCAGTCTTGATGGCTTCTGCATTACGAACTAAGAGGTAATAACAAATCAAATCAGAAAACAAGAAAGAATGTGAATCCTGAAGAAAACTAAAACTGACATCCCCCCCCCCGAAATCCCCACAAAGGTCCTTCTGAAAGCTTCCACCCCCCAAAAAAACCCCCAACATTAAAAAATCCACCAACAGTAAAAACCAAAAAACAACACATAAAAACCCCTGGTTTTTCACCTTACTATTAAGAAATAAGCTTCTAACCCAACACGGCTATATTGTGCATGTAAGCATGAATAGAGGCTCTCTCCATCAAGTAGGACAGAAAAAGCAAGTTATAAATGAAAGATTACAGGCAACTGCTGCATACCACTGACTATCTAGTAGCACAGCACCAGAAGGAAACTCCTGGGTCCAGGAACGAGCCAATAATAACATGGTACTAATGTAAACATTAATGTATTTTTATTGAATATGGCTGAATGAGCAAGAATAATTTTTAAATTATCTTTTAAAATATATTTTAATATGTATACAAAGAAAAGCATCAGGGTCATATTTATGTCATTTTAGAAACAGTACACCTCTTTTATTACTCCACTTTCTACATTTGATGTGTAAACAGATTGCTGCTCCAATAGATTCTCCACCAAGCTGTATTAAATCTAGTCCTATATTATTTTACAGGTAGAAGTGTGAGGTTTTGAGCTTGAGTCCACTGGGTTAAAAAAGAAAAGCATGAACACATTGTTTATATTTTCTATAGGAATCTACAAAATGTTTATTTTAACATTTACAAAAATAATGGTCAAGCTTAGACCCAAACCATACAGCAACAAACCCTCAGTACTGAAGAAATGTGTTTCCCATACAGACATAGTATATTTATCTTCATATTTTTCAGAGTTTGAAACAACACATCTGCTCTTACTACTCTATATTCCATAACATAACGATGAATTTTTACAATATTATTTTCCATTTTCTCTGTACTATGGTACATTTCACGGTGCTATTTGAATAACTTGAAGAAAGTTTTCAGCATACTAAAGAAGCCAGATGAAATTACTAAGTCTCAATAACCATATAAACCTCACATGTATGAAAATTAATTAAAAGTAAGAAGCTACTACCATGACAGTCAGGTGAAGATGTACAGTGAAATTCAATTAGGCAAATTATCAAATTTAATGCATCGTAAGCAATCCTAGATATCTTTTCTTTGCTATGCTCTTTTTTGTGCACATGTGTATATAAAAGAATATGGCTTTTTTCCCCAGGGATATTGAATTTTACTATATAAATTAAGACTTCATTATTAACTACTGTATTGTCATTATTCAATGATGCAGCCTTCAGACTGTTACAGTTTCTACAGAAAATAAGCTGGTTTTACCCCTGCTACTTCAATATTACTATTCTGTGATTGTTTGCAAACAAGAAGCAGGCTATAATACAAATCCAGAAAGTTCTTAGGTAAATGGGTTAATCTAGAAAGCATCTGCTCTAATCAACAATTAAAAATCTAGTATTCTTCCTTCTCTTCTCAAATAATTTCCTGTGTAGATGCTAACAGTACATACACTATTTGTCCACTTATAATGCTAAACATCAATAAGAACTAAAACATTTCTGAATTATTAATTGCTTTGAGACTGAATAAATTAGACCTATGGTACATTTCACCCCTGATACTTCTCGGCAGGAGACTGTGGCAATAAAATAGCACTAAGTGGGACAACTCATTTTAAACAAAAGATTTTGCCATGTCCTTCATTTATAAGTTGTTTCTTTCTCTATAGCTTGTTCATTAAAATCACTTTAAAGACTAAAACAAATGCCTATGGAAGACAGACTGAATTTCTGTTCAGTTCCAGGGATTCAACTTCTTACATGCAACTCACCTTATACGACCTGTATCTTTTCCAAAGTTATTCCAAACTAGCTATTTTCAATTCAATAAACTCTGATTTCAATGTATGAATTTATAGTAATACTCAGAAGACATCTGAAAAATATTAATATTGCAGGAAAGAAAAATGTTTAAAAGGTAGAGGATGCTACAGCTGATCTTAAAAAAGAAAATTTCTCTAATATAAGCCCATTTTTAGAATCTGCAGCCACTTAGGCAAACCGATCTGCCTCTTTCCTTTATGTCAGAAAATGTATTCATCAAGTGCAGATCCAGGAAATTCAGTTCTCACAAACAAGCAATCCAATCACTGACATATCAAACAGAAAATCTGGAACAGAGCCAACACATAGCAAATACAAAACTGTGAAAGTTTTTTATTGTTGGCAACACAATGAAAATCAGTGAAAAACATGATTTACATTGTCAGAAATGACACGCACATATTTTTATTCCAGCAAGTACGATATTTCTGTCATTCACATGAGTGACTACTATGACATTTTTCCAGACCACAGAAATATTTCTCAAAATTTCAAGACCCTGCTTCTAGTTAGGTCCACATAAGTCATGTAGCCAAGTCCCTGGATAATAATCCTAAGTTAAGGCTTCCTCAAACTGTTAATTCCTTTTACAATCTAAAGACAAGTTTATATCAGATTTGCTCCTACGTGAAGGCTATT
This sequence comes from Gymnogyps californianus, assembly GCF_018139145.2. NCBI lineage: Eukaryota > Metazoa > Chordata > Aves > Accipitriformes > Cathartidae > Gymnogyps > Gymnogyps californianus. The sequence goes on along the minus strand of NC_059477.1, from coordinate 23,138,692 downwards.
CTTCACTTCAATAGCCCGTCAGCCACTGGTGCTTCCTACTTTCACGTATTTACAGTAAAAATTCTCATCTCTTAAATTTTCATCTGGTGATATGAGTTCAGTGAACCTTTTGAGTCAGTCACTGAAACTTATTTTTACATTTTTTGTGTTTATGTTACTTTGTGAGACAGATTTGCTTTTGTAAATCCTGGTGTTCGGTCTTGCAAGGTTTCATTATCAATGTGTTGGGGTTTTTTTCTCCTCAGTTCTGCAGACTCCTCCAATTTGCTGCTGTATTTATGTGTCATTAAACCAGTTTACAGCAAAATAAGGCTTTATGGAGTTTCCAACACAAAGCACTGATAATGTGTGCTGGGTGACCTTTGCTCCAAAACACTTCTCTTTTATGACACCAAACATGATGACATCAAGTTAATTACATTATGACCTTTATCTTTATAAGTTTGGATTCATAGCAAAGACAACCATCAAAGCTTTTAAATATTATTTCTATCTGTGGATTTAAATTAGCATGCATCTAACTCCTTGTTTTGATGCTTAAAAGATAAATAGAAAAATTAAATACCTCCACGAATACGACATAATAACATACTGTAGCTGCTTAGAGATTAAGCTATGGAACAATACTCTCCATACGTACTTTCAAATAATCATGGTACTTGCACAGTGTTTAGTTTCCTTGTATTCATTAGCTGAAAGAGAGTATGAAGGAAGGGCGACCATTATACAGGATAAATTTATTTTCTTCACACAGAGTACTTATTACCCAATAATTGTGTTCAGTTACAAAACTGAATACACCACTTATAGCTATATGAACTCTTTAGGATGTAACTGCCAGATTCCCCAAACAATAATCCAAAATATATTTTACCCAGAAATCATACGGACTTGATCTTGTATCATTTAAATCCTGTAAGTTTTTGCACCAAGAGAAGTTAGTGAAAACACAGTGGAAAAAGAACTTTTATTCTTGTATAACAGAGAAAATAAGTTTTATAAAAGGCAGGTTTAGCAGGATGTTTAAAAGGAAATTGAAAACAGTTCTCCAGGAGGGTGTCTGTTTCCTTAAGCATTCAAATTTAAAGGAAGGAATAAAAATGTTTAAAAAAAGACAAAACTCCAATAAATAAGATCTTTCAGAACTACTTACTCTGGCCTCACTTACAGAGTAAGACCTCAAAGGCACAAGAAAAACAAGAATGGCGATGACAACAAAGCAAATTACTTTTCAGAGTAAGATTTCTCTTACATTACAGATTTGCTGCAGTGATTCTAAGAAGTCAATAAACAACACTTTCAGAAAAGAAGAAAGTACTATAGTACTTCTAGATTAAATTTTCAGAAGCTCTCTGGCTCAGATTTCACCTTCACTGAATGAATGCCAGCTGAAAAAGAAAAGCATGTATCCTTGAAATGAAATTGTGAAGAAAAGAATTGCCACAATAGGCAGAAGTCTTGCTTTAAAATGTTCTGGCTACATAAAATCCAGACATTTACGAAATTCTTACAGATTGGAGTCATGGCATTATCACCAGCACATATGCTCACTTCACGTTTTCGTGGATAATGTAATTTTTAAAATGATTTAAAAAAAAAAAATCTTTTTGCTTGAAAAGAATATTTTTCCAGGAATAATCTTTCTTTTTTTGTGAAGTGGAAGGAAGTAAACAAAAATGAGTTTGATTTTTTTTTTTTTTTTAAAATGAGATCCTGACAAAGCTGTGTGGTCCTTAGCAGGACTCATCCACAGAATAAGAGCTTAATATTCACATACATGTACAAAGAAACCCAGAAATTGCAAAAATGTTTCTTTCAAGTTCACGAGTTCATTTATTATCTGTCAAATGCTACAACACACTTAAGACCCAGAATTTGGTCCGAGTTCTTAAGCCAAGAATTCTTATTTAATTTAGCATATATATGAGAACCAAAGCTTTTAACATAATATCTAAAACTGATTATGCAGATCCTCCTTGCGTAATGGACCATTTATTGGAAGTCACTCAGCTACTCTGCTTTCTCACACAGCAGAAGAATAAGCATAATTGTATACAGCATTATGTTACATGACTAATGTTAAATTAGTTTTTTCCAAAGCCACTCTCGGCTTCCATTAACATATGAAGGAGATTAAAAAAACCCTTAATTACGTTTAAAGTGGTTAAGGTCTCCCAAACAGTCTTTGTTATCAGGGGCGAACATTTACAAAGAAACTGTAAACTTGGAGACAATAAGCAACATTTCTTTTCTGAATTAATGGGAGAACGATAACTTTCACCAGAAGTGAATTTGCTTTGTATTACAGTTGCATATAAAACCAGGATAATATATTTTAACATATTAAGTGACACGATTGGAGAATGACATGTTAAATGAAAAGCAGAGGCATTTTTCCATGTATAAAATGCAAACTTCCTGCAAAATAAAATGGACTTGGAGACAAGATACATAACATTTGGCCTAACATCTACATTCTGTTGTGAGAAGCCTCGTTGCAAAATAACAGCCATGATGCTTCTCTATATTAAATATATTCACGTTGAGTTCAAAATCCAAGATAGTTTTAAGCTTGTGTGTAAACTGTAGTGTTGTCAGAGATCTTTTTCACTATTGTTTTGTAAAATGAAAACCAAAGGAAAAAAAACCAAACCCACAGCTACTCTACCAGTCCTATGTCCAGCACTACATTATAGGAGAAAGTTTCAGTTAAATCTCCCAAAACTCAGGGCTGTGAATAAAGGTCATGGACTGAAAACACACTGTTGAAGACTGAAACATTAATGAGGAAGTCAGAGGCTCTTCCCAAAAACTGTCTGAAAAAAGCTGAGCATCAGAAATCTCTAGGCATCAGTCAACCTTATAGTAGATTACCACCTTTAACCAAGTCACACAGAGAAGGCCAGTGTTATACTGCAACCAAAGACAACCGGTCAATCAAACCAAAGAAGTTCTGAAATATCTCCACTTCATTGACAGCTTTAACCCTGGGGAAGTGTATCTACAAACAATGGCAACTGGATTATTTTAAACAGCTTAGACAAAAGGAACACGCATTTCTTCTTGCATATAGAAACTTCTATACATTTCTACAGGTAAGAATTTTCTGGTCTCATAGCAAAAAGCAGCACTATCTGAAATAACAAATCTAATGATCTCTGCATCCAAACAATTATTATTACACAATAGGTTTATAACTTCCCACTTAAGGATATTATTTCCCCTGAAACAGGTCATTTCTTTAAATTACCCATATTCTGCTTTCCTTCAGAGAGACAAACACAGAATTTCTTGCCTCCAGCAGTTGGAACTTCGTATGTATATAATGCAAGCAAGCAAGGAATTCATTATCTTTCTAAACAAACATATGATCTACCTGAAATTTTAAATTAATTGAACTTCTAAATAAGTCTCCCCAGAGAGAGAACTCAACATTAAATAAATTTAGGAGGAGGAATTAGGTCATACTGCACACCATGTCAGCAATCATGTTGCAGCGAATGAAAGGAGGGGAGCCTATCTCAACTATCTGCATTCACTCCTTAAACAAAAGAGCATTTCAAGTTAATCCATATGATACGCTAGTCTAACTAAAGCCTCTCAAGACCAATACATCAAACATAGTATGAGTTTTCAATAACCTATTTTGTTGATTAACTATTTTTTTCCTTGTTATACAGTGGTACTGCTAATGGCCATGTCCTTTTATGACCAAATACATTTTTCCATTAATCATCAAAAATTTATTGGGGTCCACAGAGCTGACTAAAACAACAATATGGCTTTCCTTGGTTTTGTTTATAAAAGACACATGTCCCTCAAATTGTTAGCAATGTATTATCACCACACTAATATCTACAGAGCTCTGCCCATGACCGTGGAAGACAATCTAAATTTACTGATTGGTCGTTCTTACCAATCATTAGATAACAAGACATTACACAGGAGGAGCTGGAACAGAAGGAAAATGCCTCAGATAAATTACTTATTCCATTAAGGGTGCTATTTGAGAAAGAATTCTTGAAGGCATATGGCTGAGCCTCTGCATTGGCGCCTGGGGGAATCCCCATATCTCACAGAACTGCTGTCAGTAGTTACTAGGATACACCAAGATGAACCTCTGGTTTTTTGAAGGCAACTCACTGGATTTTGTGATATTTATCAGTTTTTAGGAAGGAGGATAATTCTTGGAATCAGTCATAGCTACAAAAGACACAAAAAATTTACTAGAGAAATAACTTATACCAAGCTTTTGATAGAAAAGCTTGAAAGACAACCCAACAACAATTTCAGATTCAGTTCTCTCTCCCATAAAAAATAAATAGATAATCCTCCCTTTAAAGATGTTTTCACTGCAAGTTAAAGGATTTAGGGCTGGGAGGAAGGAAAGAAATTGAGAGTTTTTTGCCTTTTTATAGCTAGGTGCTGGAATTTTCACAGTGAATCCATTGCTGATCCATTAAAATATATCCTCTCAAAGTTCATTTACTATCCAGAGAGACTGCCTCAGCAGCAAATCAGAACTGCTCCACAATTTGTTCAGACCTCATAATTTAGTATTAATGAATTATTAATACAGTAATAAATAAATTACATGCACACAATATTACAAAGTACATAAGCACTGTGCACAGCAAAGAAACTGAACACATCCACGTACATGGGATTTTTCATTAGTTTGGCTCTTATAAGCATGGAATCATAAAGTCATCTGTTGAGCCACATACATCAGAATGCTCCATGTAAATTACTCAAAGTTTGTACATGACACTCAGACATTGCAGAAACATCTCCAAGTGATTTATTCCAACTCACGCAGGTGTAGCACTTACTATAAATTTTTTAGACTTCAGACTGTTACATGGTTCAGTTTTGTTATCATCATTCCCATAACTTTACTGTAAAATTGATTTAAAAATAAAATTATCTTGAATGTCTTACCTCTATCAGATTAAAGTCAATGTATTGGGATCCCTCTGACTGACTGTACCAATACTGTCTTTAACTCAATGAAACTTCCATTAATGCAGAAAGTATTATTGTGAATTATGACCAATTTCATGAAAGTTAGAAGAAAATATTGGATTTGGTTTTTCCACACAGGGAACATGTATGCCATGTCTGAAGTACAAGATTTAGGTTATTTCAACAGCTAGAGAAAAAAAACAACTCAATTTCTGATAAAATTTTTGGTATTGTATTTATAATCAGTTATGTAAAATAAGATTACAGAAATCAGGAAAAAAAATAGTTTGGGAGGCACCTTTGGAAGTCAGATAGTCCAAACTCCAGCTCAAAACGAGGCTAAGGTTACCTACCTTATATCACCTACACTAAGAACTCAGTAGGTTCAAGGGGTCTGTTCCAGGTTGCTTCCCCATGCCCCTCCACTGTGTCTCTCCAGGATCTCCCAAGGTGCCTGTCCTGGTTTCGGCTAGGACAGAGTTAATTTTCTTCCTAGTAGCTGGTACAGTGCTGTGTTTTGGATTTAGTAGGAAAATAATGTTGATAACACACTGATGTTTTTAGTTGTTGCTAAGTAGTGTTTATACTAAGTCAAGGATTTTTCAGCTTCCCGTGCCCAGCCAGCAAGAAGGCTGGAGGGGCACAAGAAGCTGGGAGGGGACACCGCCAGGACAGCTGACCCAAACTGGCCAAAGAGCTATTCCATACCATATGACATCATGCCCAGTATATAAACTGGGGGAGCTGGCTGGGAGGGGCGGATCGCGGCTCAGGAAGTAACTGGGCATCGGTCAACGAGTGGTGAGCAATTGCATTGTGCACCACTTGCTTTGTATAGTTTAATTCTTTTAGTATTACTATTGTCATATTATTATTATCATTATCGTTGTTTTTCATTCCTTTCTGTCCTATTAAATTGTCTTTATCTCAATTCACGAGGTTTTTTTTTTCCTGATTCTCTCCCCCATCCCAGGGGTGGGGGGCAGTGAGCGAGCGGCTGCGTGGTTCTTAGCTGCCGGCTGGGGTTAAACCATGACAGTGCCTTAGTAAATCCTCCACCCACCATATTCCAACCCGCTCCTTGTGCAAGCCCAGGCTTCTTCTACTAGCTCTCTATTAGCCCTCAGCACCACCTGCCCCTCCAGCTTTCTGGCTTGTGTTCTATCAGGTGGAGCTCTGCAATATTTGCTGCAGGTTTTTGCTGGTCTGTTATCAAATTCTCCTTTCTGTTTTTCTGCTTAAGTATCGGGCCATCACTAACACAAGTCATCACTGCAAAGCAACAGCAATAAATGATGTCAAACCAGCACAGCTCCCAAAAAACTGCAGCTGAAAGCTTCCCTCCTGAACCATGAAAATTAGTTAGGAACTGAAAGAGAATGAGATCTTCAAGCTACCCCAAATCAAGGTTTAAAAAACAGAAGACTTTTTTATATTAGGAAAGTCCTCTTGAATAATACTAATTTAAAAAAAAAAGCAGAGAAAACATAACAAAAACTAACAAGATACAAGTTAATAACATACAGCAGCACCCAAACTTGTGTTTCACTGGATTTAAAACAGTAAGAAAATAATGTTCTCAAATCCTTAAAATGTACACAGACCCCAGTTTTTATCTATCAGAAAGCTCAAAACATTATTGTTTCCTTTAGGCCATAGCAGAAAAACACATGTCTACCTATAATACAAAATACATTTTTCCGTTAACTGAAAACTGCTAAAATTCTGAAACAATCTTTAAGTTTATTTGCTGTTATGGATAACATTGTTATGACATAATAAATGCGATGGGATTTTCATTAGGTGTTTCTAATGACTATTTTAAAAATTAGTAATTTTGTTGCACTTTGATTTTCCTTGTAGTAAATGAGGGGTTCTGTAAAGTGGTCAGAGAGCATAACTGAACAGACATATCGTTTGAAAGATTTTAGAAAGCAAATGTGCTTTGTTAGTGCTTTGTCACTGCTTTGTCACTAGCTTTATAGCCTGCAAACACCAATTGCGTCAGGTTTTCTCCCTCAAATGTTGGAAAAGAATAAGATATTTTTTTTCTTTTTGCAAATAAGAGAATACAGGAGAGAAGGAGGGGGAGAAAAAAGCAACTACCTCCCCTACCAAGTAAATATACAGAAGGTGAAAACTGGCTACAGAATGTAAAAGACATAAAGCAAGGAGTACAGCCAGACCTCTTTCAGTTCCTCATTCTGGCCAGACAGGCTCCCTATACCTCATTTAATGGACTCATTAGCGTAATCTGAGTCTACTTTTTGTGCCTATCTAATTTCTTAGTGAGGCTCAGCTGCTGTTCTGCAAATGCATACAGGCTGGGGGTGATCAGTAAAACCTGGCTCAGGTCATAGATATACAGAGGCAAAATTCCCAAATCCATTCTATGTCTTTATGCAAACACCCTGGAAATGGGAAATTGCATCAGCATACATCATCGCAGAGATGTATGGCAGGATGTTCTTCTTGAAAAGGTTCACCTGTCAGGTTCAAAAAGCACCTGATTTAGCACGTCCAGTATATTACTGAATTTTTATAAGTATCAGAAAAAAACTGTTTACTCATGACATCCATTAAAAAGCCACAGAAGCAGAATAAGCCTGTAAAATTGAGATGAGAGTTCAATACCAATTATTTCTTTCAGTTCATCAGCCTAAAATGCAGTGCTGTGTTGCTACAAGAGATTTTGAGGCTGTCAACCACATTGGCAGAGTTCACTATCTGCTTCCCAATGAACATGAGAGCATGAAAAGGAAAGAGAAAATATGCTAGAATACTTGACACCATGACGGAAGTCACAGGAGATAAAGACCAAACCAGACATGTAAGAGAAACTTAATTCTCATGACAAAGCCTTGCTAACCTACTTCCAGCTAAAAGTTCTGTCCACAGTAACAAGACATTTTGGAGTGACACTAATGCCACTGTTTAACTGCATCCAATCCATACACAGGAAGCTTTACTTTCTAAATATTTGAATCTGCACTAAAAAAAAACCCAAATAAATGCAGTTTTTAACGCCATTTTTTAATAAACCAGTAGCAAGAAAATACTAGCATACTTTAAGAGTTTCATATTCAGTTCTTCACAGAGGAGTGCCCTAAGAATAGCTGTGTCCCCTAAGTAAAGCCAGAACACAGGAGCTGGACGGATGTCTATCAAAGATGCTGGTTTTCCCGATGTCCTGCCTGGAGGTAAGAGAAAAGCGATTGCCACCAAAACCTGCAGAATCCTGACAATGTGGGGTCTTAGAAAGGACTGGAATGAAAGAAAAGCTCTCTTATTTGGCAATCTTAGTTACCCTTTTTCTTTTCCCCCACCCACTAAGGTAGTATAAAGCCAGTTTATATAAACTGCACCCCTAAATAAACATGCATGAGTAGATGTATTTATGAAATATGGAAATATGAGTATTATTAATTTCCTAAGCTTGTAAAACAGTTCATGTGAAATATTAGATAAACACAGAAGTGCTTGCTTATCTGTTAGTAAAAAGATCTTGTTTTGGCCACAGTTAAAATATTTGAATTCATATTTAAGCCTTAACCCAACCTAGGCTTTGAAGTTTCTGGGGTTTTGGTAACATCTGAAAAGAAGATTATCTGACATTTAGTCCTGGGTGATCTATTTAGATAGTTCATTCCAAGATAAAAATGATAGCTAGCTTTTTCTCCAGAAACTGCAACCTCGCCTGTTATAATTTAGTAATTAATCAATTATATAATTTTTGAAACAGAAAATGAAAGTGCTTCCATAGTTGAGCAAGAAAACATATATTCACAGATGTACAGGAACATCAATTGACATACAAGAGGCAGGAATTTGCAACAGACCAAGCCTGGAAACTAATTACCAGCTCTGAATTAGCAGGTCTATAAGCAAAGTAACTATTTTAAAAGCCTAAAATATACAACAAAACGCAATACATGGAATAACTATTTCTATATATTGTAACATTACTTTTTTAGTTTGAATTTAAATCAGTATTTTGAATCAAAACCTATTGAACACAGCCTTTGACTTGACTAAAATTTTGTATCAAGCTGGAACTGTTGATTAAACTTGGATTTAGATTATTTCCTCCTCTTTCTACAGAATTTTACTATTATTGATGACATACATATTAAAAAAATAAATCACGGTTACATTCAACTCCAGCTTTACTGTCAAAAAGCAATATGATATACAAACAAAAATATAGTAAATATAAGGCAATGAATCCTGTCACATGCATATTCTGTCCTGACCAATTCAATTAATACAGCACAGTAATATTAAAGATTCACTTACATTTGGGTACATTTCTGTGAGCTTACAAAACCCACTACTTTTTATAAATACAACCACTAATGTAAGATTGTGCCTTCTCTTTGACACTGTAGCTATGGAATATCCACAGGAATGCCCATCAAGCAAAGGTGCCAGGAGCATGTAGACAAATCAAAATGCATTAGAGATTCAAAGAAACTCCTCCGGCTGAAGCAGAAAAGATATATAGGAAACATATACCTGCTAGCTAAACAGCAATGTAGGAACATACAGAACATGGTAACAGATTACAAACAGCATAGCAGTTAGAGTGGACATAATGGAATGAGAGGAAGCATTGATGGCCTTTTTCCTCATGCCAAATTTATCACAAAAAAGGAAAAACAGGGACCCCCATCATCATTGTTTTTAACCCAAATGTTAACCAAACTATTTCCACTACTGTGCCAGTGGCTGAAGTAAAGAGATAGGAAGCATTTCCTTTGGTTTTCCGACACTTTCTAACAGCCAGATCTATTTCACTACAGAATTGCTTTCTATCACAAGTAAAAGACAAAGGGAAAAAAGATTGTGAAAGAAACTTGGAAAACAGGTTGCTTGAATTTGAAGTGTTAGAAAATGTCATGGTGAGACTAGGATGATAACCACAGGTCTCTTCCACAATCAAATAAGCCCTGCATTTGTTACACGTCGTCTGTTTTGCTCAGTTTTGTTCAGGGATGTAATTCTTTTTAAAAGAAAATTTTTCCCTCTGACCACTGAATCTTTTGTGTAAATAATGTTAATACTCAGTCTTTATCAGTCATTTTCAGACATTCATGTGATCGTAAGCCAGAACAATCGAACTTAAAGGCAGCTTTGGCAGTAGTTTTCTCTGGGGCTTGAATCCAAAAGTCTTTATATTTTCTGAAGTATTTGTCCTCCCTCATCCCTTTTTCTTCTTGGCTTTCTATTTTACTTGGCTCTATATTGTGAGACAGGTCTGCCTGAAAATTTATCTGACAGTACATCCAGTTGGCAAGAACACAAGAAACCCTTCTCAACTCGCACAAAACCATACAAAAGCCACACCACTGAAGACTCTAAAGGACAGCTGGAAACACATCTCTGATGTTTTCATTTACTTTTCTTATTTACTCATTTTTGAAAAATTACTCGTGCTCTAGATTGTGTAAACAGCAAGTATGGACAACTAAAAATTAACTGGATTCGATTAAGTTACTCTAAAACAAAACCCCCAAATTAATGCTACCCTTGCACCTGCAGGGGAAATGATGAACAAATAAACAGATATGACAGTATCCTCTAAAAGAAAACTAAATCTGCTGAATGAAAAAGTAAATGCAAATGTAAAATAGTAATTTAATTTCATAATTATTTTCTTTAAAACTGAAAATGTTTTGCCTTCCACATTTAAATTTAGAGTTTCAAAATCAAGGTTGCACTGGCTGATACCAATTGCCAGCTGATATATGAATAATAGGCAGCAGTAAAACACTATACCACATTGGATTGTTGAAAAATATTGAAATATTGATCATTATTAATGAAGCATTACTATTGATAATATTAGAATCAAACCAGGGAAACACATTCTGCAACCAATCTACCTGATTCAGAGTCCAGTTTAAAGGATGTCACTGCTACGTGCAATAAGAAACAACTTTCAGCAATTAAGTATAAAAGATTCTTGAAGATCAGTGAGAAAAGGATCAACTTCTGTGAGCTATTTCATGATAATCTGTAGACAAAGATAAATGTAGTGTTCTGGTGCAATCCACTCTTCTGGTCATTGACAACATATAAAGAATTCAAAACAAAATTATTTTTTTCACCTCATACTAGTATGATAGATATCCATATTTTCCCAAACATGCTCAAAAATTCAATGATTAAGACCAAGGAGACAAAGTTGATAGTTTTATTGACTTAGCTTTTGATAAATTCTGAAATATTCAAAATGTCTGCAATCATTGTATCAGCTGCATGACTACATTAAAAAAAAAAAAAATCTGCCAAGTTCACACTGTATTATGAGGGTGTGCCAAATGGTAGAAGAAAAAAACCATAGAAATGTGTCTGCCAATAATACCGATTCAGAACTCACAGAACCATCTACTGGCTTGGAATCACCAATTTCCCCTGCCTTGAACCCAGCGATTCACCACCCATCTGAACAAGACCACCTAGGCACTTGGCGTGGTTCCACAAGTCAGGCTGGACAGGGCTTTGAGCAACTTGATCCAGTGGAAGACGTCCCTGCCTGTGTATGATGACAGGCCTGTCTGCCTGCCTCTACCTAAAAGATGTCCCTGTCTCCAATATGGAGAGGTAAATGCCCTTTTGATCGTTATAGGCCTCACGTCACACACATGTAAGCACCTCATAGAGTCCCACTTTTATTAATACAGCATGATCAGCACAGGAAATGTCCAAATTGATTTCCTTGATAGTTATCAGTGTTTATTCATTATCAAATCTAGAGCCATTAGGAATACTTCCAGAAATAACACTTGTTAATCATTTACTTTGCAGTACAAAGCACCAGATGAATATGGGCAACCTATAGGCAGATCTTTGAAAATATACCTACAGCAACAGTAACTAAAAGTAGTCATAAGCATATAGGGGACAGACATTCCCCCAATTCTTCCAACTCAGATTTGCAACTGAAAAAGAAGGCTGTATCACAATGTGCCTTTAAAAAACTGATCATTTAGAGGAACATAAAATGATATTCCAGGTAACAGATTACTGGTAAGATAACAAGTAGCTCATTCCGTAATACTAGATCAAATTCATTCTTCATGCAATTTTGTCATTTTAAGGGAGGCTCTGGAATCATCCTAAGGCAAATATGCAATTGAATGAAAGGGTCTCACTACAAAATCTGGAGAAAATGTGGAGTAAAACAAGAAATTTGAGGGCTTTTTTTGCAACATTTGAAGGAATGAGAAGCGCTTGAGAGGCCATATCTCCTTCCCAACCCCTACATTGAAGCTGAGAGTGCAGAGGGCAAACTGCGTATAAACAAAAGCTCTCGGGTGGATTCAAACATGAAATTTAAAAGAAACTATTAGAAATTATCATAATATGCTTTCTTCATGTGAAAATATTCTTAAAATTAAATACTTGTATTACAAACAGCTTTTACAAACTCATTGTGAAGATTTCAAACATACACTTCAGAAGGTTCATCAACATAGCATTTGCCATCATGCATCTTGACATCAAAGTACTGTATTATTGGCTAAAGCTTCCTGTATTGACTACCATTGCTTAACTCATATGCACATTTATAACTTTTGTGTGCAGAAGAAAATAAACGGTGTTGAATTCAGAATGAGAAGTGCCAAAACTCAACCCCACGTTTCTCTGCTGCCCCAGTGGATTGAAGACATCTTTTTAGATGGCCATGTAAAAAACAAAAAACAAAAAAAACCCCAAACACACACCCAACCAAGAACAAAAAAAGTGTAATTTGGTACATGAACTAATCTATTGTTCCTTGATGTAGGCACACAACTTTTCTTAATACGCATGCAGTAGTACATAGTTCCCTAGAAAGAAGGGAGTCTTTGCCCTGAAGTGCTACCTTGCTGCAGAAAGCAGTGATTATATTGCACAACCACAATATAATTAAAACGGAATTGCAAGACATTCACAGAAAACATTTATTTAAAAAGTACTATATAGAATGCAGCAGTTGGTTTAAAAAGTAATTTCCTTTTTTTACTTAATTCACCACCATTTTCTTTTTCAGGCAAAAAGAAAGCAGCTGTTTCAGACCAGCCCACCAGAGCCACTGTACTTTATCAGCACTGTGGAATGACACTCAGCTTCAAAACCTTCCGTGTTCCTTCCTTCCCAGTCATACAATAGGAATAAATAATTTAATCAAGTATTCATCAGGAGAGGGGAATAGCCTATTAGTCTGTGCCTGCATTCCTTCTCCCTCACTTCCTTGCATCTCTGAGAACTCCAGACGAGGTGGAAGTGTATGTCTTTCTTTTTATCTGTGTATTTCATAGCTTAGCCAAAAAACAGGTCTATGAGCTTAAGAAAAAAAGAAACTTGCGAGTATCTTCAAATTCACACACAGCTTTCTAAAATTAAAAGTAAAGAACCAGTATAAACAGAATGTTACAATTTTTGGAAAAGAACCAAAAAATTCACACTGCATAAGAAACTAGAAGAATGGCACTAAAACAATACCACTTCTAGAAAATCAGTTACCAGAGACTTCTTCAATCCCCAAAATTAAACACCCATCTCCTTCTAAAAGATACCTATGAGCACACATCCCCATAATGCAAAGCCATGAAAAAGGCAATGGGTTTTGTGGCTAGCTCATTTGCTGGTAAACACATTTACATTTCTTAAATGACTTACAAAGTACCAAGCTACTGTCATTTGACACATTCATCCAAAGATGGGAGGAACATTGTCCTCAATCTGACTGACCAGGGGCTGATTCTAAACAGAAAAACTTAAAGATCATCCTTATTTATTATTTCCATTTGAGCTGGACTAGAATCCTCGTAAACAACCAATACAAACGGAGTAGCAACTAGTGTCCTTGTCAGACACCCTTGTCCCACTTCTCGAGTTGTAACATAAATGTTTTAACAACGTAAAAGCTTCAGAAAAAGAAAAAGATATCAGTACTGCTCTCAAACATACAATACACCTGTGTTTGGCCCTAGAAATGATAGCATTTGCTTAAAAGAATGGGGGTTTTTGTTCTGAGGCTTATAAATGCTTGATGCTATTTGCCTTCTGTTTTATCTGCCTCTGCGATTCAGTTGCCACACTGTCAATCATTTCTCTAAAAACCAAAAACAAACAGTCATCACTCCCCCAATAACTAGAAATTAGCTTTCACTGTAAGAAAAAAGTAAATAAGGAAATGGTATGGTATGGAGGCTGTAAAAAAATGCAACAAACCCACAAAAAAAACCAAACCACAAAAAACCCACACACCCAAAACACAAACCCTAAAAAACGCTTTACAGTATAAGAACTTGAGATCCATTTCTAGAATAGAGTGACTTCGGTTTCAATGCAGAACACCCTACTTCTATATCTATCTCCCTCAGCAAAATCATGAGATAATTGTTCAGCATATCCATGCAGTACTATTTAATTTTAAAGTAATTCCTATGATTTGTCATCTTAGAGTTGTCAAATCAAATTTTTTTAGACTAATAGAAACACTCTCTCACCCTCTGCATGCCTTTAAATTATTAGGTAATTGTTTGAATCTTGTGAGCCACTGGTCCATTTGGCCCTGTGTCCAGCTCAAAGAAATCCACAAAAAGTAAGTAAAGCATTATGCAGCAGAAAGTGCATAATTTACAACAAACTAGAAAAGCAGTATTTCTGAAAGGCTCTGGAAAATTTTTGGAGTCCACAAAACAAAAGGGTGGAAAAGCACAAGGCTACGATAATTTTTGTACTCTCTTTTCATGACAGATAAAAATTCTCAGAAAGCAAGTGTCTGAAGACTTTGTCGAGAACTGAACCAACTTTCTACAGCAGAAAACAAGAGACACACCTAGTTTTGTAGTGCCTCACCAAAGTCCATTTCAAGCTTCTGGACTTCTCTAAACTATCATCTCAGATATATTGGTGCACATGTTTCATGAGAACAGTACGTATCTTATCCCTAAATAGAAAACCACTGTGATTATTTAGAAATAAACGCAGATACTTTTGCCGTGTAGATCATCACAAATCCAATCTCTGTTTACTTAGTGCAGCAAAGCCTCTGGAAGTCATTATTTTATTCCTTTTCATCATCCATGTAGTACATCATCACTACATGGAAGGAAAGAACTCTGCTTGAATTCAGTGAAAGGACAAAGACGCAGCAAAATGAAAATAAAATATGCCTCTAGGGATCAGGAGACGGAAGAAGAGTGAAGGAAAGAAAGACAAAATAAGTCATCAGGGCTATCTGGTGCTCCAGACAAATGGACTCTTCTTTCATTCAATTTATTAAATCTAATTAACAAAAGATCTTTTTTAAGCTACAGAAACTGCTACAAAATACCATTAAATATCATCTCTGAAACATCATTAAGTATAAACCACGAGTATCTACACCCTCAAAACTTTAAATCACGTCTTCTCTATGACAGTCTCCGTCTTACAAAAAAGAACTGAAAATTGATACATCACTTGAAGGACATACAGTAGATTTAAGTCTTTAAGATTATAAAGGTAAACAAACATAACAATTCTCATTGTTTTTACTTACTTACATATTCTTTAAAAGACCTCCACGGCATCACTCTAATTCTGAAATATCTTCTCCCACCTAAAACTGAGGGCCATGTTATTAATGAAACGAATAACTTGAGAGTAAGTTGAGATCTCTTTTTGTAAAAAGAGCTGTATACTCTTTTTAACATGGGAAAATATAGTAAATCCTTCTTAAAAATACATCAGTTAGCCTGCAAACAGAAAAATAAGCTTCTGAGAATTAGGATCTATTATTGAATCCAAATGTAAGTTAATTAACATATTTTTCTTAATAAATGTGGTATAAAATACAGAGCTTAAAATTATCTAACACAATGGTCCACTATGTCATGTAGTTACATCCTTTTGAAATCTCATGCACAGGCTACAGAAGAAATACAGGCTGTGTTGATCAAGAATTTTGAATCCAGCAGTGACAGGGCTGACTGCAGGCAGAGGTCAAGCAAGCTACTATCTTACATCCTCTAAGATAGACCATGAGATCAACAGAAGTTCAACACAACCCATCACCACCAGTGCTCTACACAAAAGCTGGAGTCCAAGTCCCAAGACAGAAGTACTCTAACAGAAAAGGAATTGTATTTTTACTGGGACAGGAGAGAAGAAAAAATAGATTACACCATGAAAATCAGTGTCTCCTACCCAATAAGTGGATCTATTCCTGGACGAGATCCCTCTGGCTGTGCTGAACCTGAGGTCTCTATTTTAAATAAAGACCTTTCAGGTTTTGATGGATTGGTAAGGAAGGCAGTCACCTTCATGGCACCCTTAACATGAAATGACTCCAAATATGAAGTTCCTTCACCCCCACTGCTCTTTCTATAGACGTTTACCTATGCAGTGCCTCCATGTATTATCTTCCTCAATACGTGTCACCTCACTGTGACTGTTTTTAGAGCCCCACTCTCTCCTTCCTCTTGCCTCGGTTGGCCTGTATGTGTTCAAAGACAACCAATACTAGAAGTACTCTATCCAGTAATTTCAGCTCCTGAATAATGACCCTCCCCTTCCCCCACCAACTATCTAGTTAGGAAAAAAAATAATTTTAAAACACCCTGTGCACCAGATAAATAAATCCAGTAAAACTTGTAGCAAGTCAGAATTTTTTTAAACAAAATGCTGCAAAACATTTATAAACACACTGTAGCTACACAACATATTGTAACTGCTTTCCTCTGCCTCTGACTGTACTGATTAATCTGGCTATACATATTAAAAACTCTGAAGGTACTGCATATCTTCAAATCATTAAATTTATTTCAATTCCTTAGAGGTTCTCTGCTTGAATATAAACCCTGCTGCAAGAGAAAGGTTCCCAGATAGAATCAGGATGGAGATACGAGAGCTGAGCAAGCACAGAAAAACACACCGCTCGCTGGCCAACCACAATCTCAATGCTGAGGAAACGTGCAGCTCCTAGGCAGCAGGTACCAGAGAAGCCACTGACGGATTTAGGGCAAAGAAGCACAAGTCCCTAGTAGGTGGCAGACCTCCAAAACAAACATTTCCTCACTGGCTGGCCAGCTGCTCAGAAGACACATTTCTCACTATTATAAAGTATTTGCATGCTAGTTGATCAAGCCAGACGGTCAAGAAGTATACGCATATTAATTAAGCATTTGGGTACTAGAAACAAAAAGCTCCTTCCTGGCTGCTATCCGATCAAATATCAAACATTCCCTCTATACGTGCAGTTAAACTGCCAGCATGAGAGCTGCACAACTGTGTCTAACCTGGGAGGGCAATCATCACAGTGAGTGGAGGCAGCAGTGTGAGAGCAAGTCAGAAGGGAAGGGCAGAGACACAAGGGTGGCTATGGTAAGAAAGATGAGGTGTGAAACGGCCAAGAATTACTAACCAAGAAAGAAGAGAAATGCAGCAAATGCAGTAGGAAGGGGAGGATGCAGCTTTTATACAATCTGTAATAGCCTATCCACTGATCTAGAAGTTATTTATACACAGTAAAAATATTTGGGCAAAACACTTCTCAGGGATGTTGTAAATATTCCAAGACATACATTATACATTCAGGAAACCTGGACATATATTAACGAACGCAGTAGGATTTCAAATTGCATACTTAAGGCACAAAAAAACCCTTGTCAATGACATTGTAGCAAGGTAAATCAGTATCTATAAAAGTATTGTAAAGTTATATGCACCTTAAAATGAGATCAAAGTGGGTTTCAAGATTGTGTTTGCTATTTGGTTATTTTTTCTCCGTAACATCTTCTCACTGTATTATCTACTCATTTTCATACCAGGATAATCTGTACAGTAAATCAACGCTGTCCAGATACAAAGCCAAACAGTGAGTGAAATGCAAAGGGCTTTCCGACCTTTTTCCAGGAACTCAGGCAGCAAGATTTGGCCGTGTCTCAGGAGTATCCACAAGACAGACCAAAACTAGAGACAACCTGCCTGCTTCTGTTTTGCGTGCAGCACAAATGGCATCAGATCTCTATACCGTGGCAAGTACGCTGGGCATGGTACCAGTCCCTATGGCACCCCAGCGCTGCCAGCCCCCAGATGCAAGGAACAGCCGCTAGAGAATATGTGCTCCAGCCCGTCTGCAGAAGCAGGTAATGCTGCAAGGGCACAGGGGGACACTTTATGTCTCTTGGCTACTCAGGCCACTCTGTCTAAGATATGGCAATTTTAAACAAGAATTTTATGTCCAAAAGTTCAGCATAACATTGGATAATGATTCTGCAAATGCATCATCTGAGAAAGATACCATTTCAGGCTACAAGAAAAATAAACTAGATCTATATGTCAATAATCACGTCAACAGAATAATAACCCAAGAGGATCAACTAAACGTGTAGATACAGAAGGGACTCCCATTTAATCTCTGTTACAAATATGTCACAAAAGTGCATCCTCTCAAAGAGGCTTGCTGGAGCATTGTTGTTGTTTTCCCTTACTTAACTTGTTGAACTCCAGGCAAGAAAATTTCATGGTGTGACTTTCAAAGAAAGAGTCTAATCTTGACAGAGAACTTGACAGAACTTCCATGGAAATAACTGTATTAAATTTACCTGCTCACACATGAAAATACATTCAAATATCTGTTGTGTTTTTTTTTTTTTCCCCAGAACGCAACAACTGCATACAAGACGGTTTAATTTTTCTTTTAAACTTCTGCTTTGCTACTGAATTTCTACAGTGGATTCTTCCAAGACTTTAAGAAAACTATTTATACTGAACTTACTACATCGCCTGGGAAAACGCAACCTGTACTTAGAAATGTGAGAAAGGGTTTATCACCTATCTGGAAATCAATTAGTTAATGGTGACAAAAACCTTTACAAGAGGAACAAGACAATTAATGGGAGGTCTTCCCTGGTAACAGACCAATGTGCTTTGGACACAAGTGCTTCAACCAGCACAACCACCCAACGTTGAGAATGACTCAACTCTCTCTAAGGAGCATGACATCTGTTATTATTATTGATAAATACATCCTTGTCCTGGGCTGAGTTTACAGTTTATTTCAACAGGAGGGAAAAATCTTTCTGAAGATTAAATTATACCAGTTTTCTCTCCATGCGTTCTGGATTGTATGCGCATATGCAGTCCTAAAGGACATGCTGCAGAAGGCATCCAACTTGGCATCCCTATAAAAAAATTAAATGAGGACATACGTGCTTAAGGGATTGGACCCAGGGATAGTGTGTTTCCTTGGACTGGAATAAGGTGGAATGTCTTCTACATGCTATCACTGCTTATTAGATGTAAGTATGTATTAACAATAAATTACATTTGCTTATATGAAGAAAACCAAAGTATTTATCTTTTCAGCATTACCTCAAAGCTTCATCTTTGCCTCAAACAAGAGAAACGAGTTTTAAAATAAAATACTGAAGGCAAAACCTGTCCAAATCAATACTGTACTGCTGGTAATAAAACCTTGGATTAACAAAATCTATTTAAAAGCCCGGGAATTTGTTCACACCTCACACTATTTATCTGCACTTTGCGTTTCTTTTAATGTTTGCAATTTTAAAATCAACAATCTGTTTCACTCATTTCCATTTCTCTCTGTTGAACTTCAGCTGCAAACACTGAATAATGTTTTAAATATGAAAGGGGCAATGTTTGCTTTTGTGTCGCTTAGGAATAACAAAAAAGTATCTATCAATGCCTAAGATTTAGGCAAATCTTGTATTTTCATCATGTCTGTGCTGGTATAAACTTCAGCTAAATACACCTTTAGAAGACCATTTAAAGAACACATTACTTTTAAAAATATGTAAGAAAGAAGAAAAAAACAAGAGCCTAGATGAAACTATCCTCTTGAATCCCTAACACCGACAGGTGACAGGGATGGAGTGTGGGTGAAGATGACAGTAAACCCCTTGGACTGGCTGATGGCCAGCCTGGCCCTTGGCAAATCTTGCAGCACCCTGTGCACACCTCCGACCGCTCCGAACCTCAGCGTGCGATGCACACAACAGAGCTCTGCCTTCCCACCCTGACACGCCCTTTTCCATCAGGACCGGCCAAGGAGCCGCTGTGTGTCTCACAGAGAGATCAGAGCCAACATACAGGACGGATTCTTCCTATTTGCCTGCAACAGCTGCATTCGGCAAACCACGACGACGACACAGCAATTGATCAGATTCTAATAAAAAGTAGATTTTCAGTCCACTTCGAAGCTAGAAGACGTTTCCCCCCACACACACTATTGACATGAAAATGGCAGTGTCAGAACTGCCTTTTATTCCATATGAAAATTCGCACCTTAATAGTGCTGTGGTGCTATGCATCAAATGGTAAACGTCATTACAGTAATTCATCTTAAAAAGTACTAAGGTTTTTTGTTGCTAACTCCCACGCATATATTTGCTGTAAAACAAGTTCAATGGGGGGCGGGATATCAATTTTTCCTTTCCACTACTTAATTTTGCTTTTTGCATCCCACTCAAACAAGAAGTCTTTTTAATATATTCCGGAAACAATGAGATATTTGGTAACAAAGAAACATTACATAGATTGGAGTCCTCAAGTTAAACAGCAAAATCTGAATTTACATAAGTAGGGGAAAAGTGTACTGAAATTAATTTTCTTGGTGAAAAACTTCACACTGCATGACTTTTCACAAATCAGCCATGTACTTTGTATAAGGGTTGCTCCCATCGTTTGTTTTCCTACCAATATTTTTTTGAGGTTAAAGCAGTACCATTCGTGGAAAGCACAAAATGCGCTTTTCTAAATTACTACTCTTTGTATAAAAGTCGCAACAAACCAATTTGGATAAACAAAATAACTTTGCTCTACCTGGAGTACAAGATGGGATGCGAGAAGTTCAGAGTTAAGGTAACAAGGTGCATAAGAACAATTAATGCATCAGGTTTTTATTTTCTACACAAATATGCAGCAGATAAGGCTGCCCGAGATGAGAACATGCTGTTCGTCCTAGCTTTTCCTGTTGCTCTCTCTCCTCTGTGTGCTTCTTCCATCTTTCTACACATGTGGTCACCACTGCTTAGCAACCAAGGGGACATGATGTCTCAGAGGAAAACCTCCATCTAGAGCTCACCCTGCTCCACCTCCACGGCTGCAAACTATCTTTCACGGCAAATTCAGAAGAATACATTTTCTTTGTTGCCTCAGAGATTCCGAGCAGGACCTCAGACGTAGCTTGGTGTGAGCTGAATTTTCTTTCCTCGGTGGGTGTACGGGGGAGAATTTAACAAGCTGTAGACTAGGAGAACTGGAGACTTGTCGGTAAAACAGCTCCCCAAATGCTAATGCCAGTTACAAAAAAAAAAAAAAAAAAGCCAGATGCCACGGTGATGGGGAAGAGACAAGCAGCAGAAAGACAAGGGAATCAACCGAATACACTACCTACTTTTACTCAGTGCTCCAGCCGTCCTCCAGGGCGAGGCCGGGCGAGGAGGGGGCAGAGGGACTCGCGAGCGGCAGCTAAGAGCAAAGTCGGGGGACAACCCCGCAAAGAAGACGGAGGAAAGAAAATGCTCACCTCTGCCATGCCACAGGTAGCTGTCGTCTCCGCGCTGCAGGGCGCCCGCCGCCTCCCAGCCGCTGGGGCCGTCGCCTCCGCACCCCGCTGCAGCCGCCGCCTCTCGGGAGCCCCGCCCGGCCCCGCCAGGGAAGCGGCCGCGCCCGCCACCGCCGCAGCGCCCCCTCGCGGGGGCCGCAGGCGGGGCGGGGCCGGAGGGCGGGGCCGGAGGGCGCGGCCGGGCCGTGGCGCAGCCCGCCGCGGCGCCCGGAGGGGAGAGGGACAGTGCCGTGGGGCGAGGGCTGCCCGGCCGTGAGCGCGGAGCGGAGGCAGCGCGCAGGGGTCCCCGCGGGCGGGGGGCCGCCCGGCGGCGCCGTTGGGGATGCCGCTGCCGGGAGGCGGCCACGTGGAAACTTCCCGGCTGGACAGCGCCTTTCCTCCGGGCAGCCATCCCGCTGCCGCCTGCGTGTGACCGCCGGGGCCGCGGCGGCGGCGGCTGCGCCTGGGAGTCCCGCGGGGAGCCGGAGCGGGGGCCCGACGGCCGGGAGGCGCGGTGGGACGGGGGCGGCCGGGCCGCCCGGGGCGGGTGGAGACGGCGGCCCCGAGGGGCGCAGGCAGCGGGGACGCGGGGCGGGGGGCCCAGCCGGGGCGATGGAGAGCGAGGGGCGCGCCTCTCCCCCGCAGCACTGCCCCCGCAGGGTGCGCGCAGCGCCTCCCCGCCAGCTCCCGCTCCTTCTTGGGCGGCGGCGTCTGGTTTGCGGGCGTAGGACGCTTCTCTTCGCGTGCGGGGGCCGCTTCTTGTAAACGCAAAGCCAAAGCAGTTCTTCATAGCCGTTCCCTTTTGCTGTTCATTCACGTTTAATGCTAAATGGGTTTCCGGGTAGAAGTCATTCCTTGGTGTCCTTGGGCTGTAATCCAAGGCAGTGACGTTATCCATTTGCCTAATGAGCTTTTAAAAATATTTAGGTGCGTTTTTTCTGTTGATGGCTAATTGCAATACCTTTTGAAGACCTCTTGGAAAGCAAGCAATGAAAAATAAGCTAGTCTGCAGCTCAGTGCGAGGTGTTTTATCTGTTATTTTACTAAAGGAAGTGCCTTAGAGTTGTTGTGTCTTGTTTAGACAATAAAAATGTCCTCTGTGCTTTTGGGTGCGGACAACAGACAATAACTCCGTACAGATTTTAGAGGAAAATAGGCACCTGAAGAGCACTAAGCATTAGAGCTGTAGAGCCTCATTTCTTACAATACATATCTAAAACCATTATGGATAGCCACAACCAAAACCACAGCTAAGCATAAGTTAAAATGCTTGGCTCCTAAGTTAAAATGCAGGCCCTCCTAGGCTCCTCAGCACTTTCACCATCAGCGCTTCATATTGCTGAAGGGCTGTGGCCTAGGTGCGTTATTTGCAGCCAGTCCCCATGCTGATGTTCTTAGAACCTCAGTGGATCTAGAAGGCTGCATAAATTAGTCAGGTCTGTAGTTTTTGTCTGTGGTCAAAGAATAAGACCATGAAAAGTCACTGGAAATACCTTGAATTCCCTGCTGCTTCAGAGCAGGGAAGGGCAACATAGGATAGTTTTGATGTCAGAGTATGAAAATTCAGCATATACCTGTCACAACAGAATAATAATCTAAGTACTAGCAATTGTTTTCTTCATCTCTAGAAATAAATCTGCACCTTCTTTAGAACTAAGAAAAATACATTAACAAAATCCACAAGCATGAATTTGAAAATGTTCTTATGTGATCTGTCTTCTGTGCTCATATTTGCTTGCCCAAAATCTGTCACTTTTCCTGATGCAGCACCAGCATACCACAGCAGGAAGAGGTGCTAAGAGGGCATTTTCCTCTTCTGTCATTTTAGCACAGATAACGGGTCACATGTTTCTGTAGCACACTTAGTCCTTTCCCCAATTTGTGTCAGATTTGGTACCAGCCCCTAGCCACCTGGAGCCTGCATGAAACAGTACGCGTATTGTCCTGTCTGACTGCCAGAAACCAGCTTCTTGATTGTGTCTAGTTTTTTCTTCATTTTAAATACATTTAAAAAAATTTAAAATGACACATTCCCTGCAGTATAGTAACAGTATTTGATAGCTTCAGTCTGGTTGCTCCGAACAACATATATTCTAAGAAGCTGTAATTTAGCACAGGAGACAGTGTTACCTGACTTTGGTGACTACAAATGGAACCCTTTAGATTTGTGTATGCATTTAAAATTGAATGTTAAACTGAAAGAGATCACGTGCATAGGGAGAATTTTCTTTTTATTCGTCCTCTCTCAAAACGCAGCCCAAATGGAGGGTTTTCTCCCCTTTTTACTATGTTCTTTTGTTTCCAATTTTTTTTCTTTTCCTTATAATTTTGACATATTAGTGCTGATGTACATTTGCTTTCTGAATGCCTTGGCTATGTTGAAATCTGTAACATTTCAGTATCCAGTGTTACTGGAATAGTCATGTTTGTGTTCAGGACAAGACAGGCCTGTGATACTCCAGATAATGATGATTACGTAGTTGGCTAACAATGACAGTGTTTTTTTAAAAATTACTGTGCATTATGCAACCAATAAATTTCCTTATGACACAGAATGCTAAATTAATATTAAATAAGTAATCTGTTACATTAAATTGAAATAAGTCATTCAAATGCGTCCCGACACAGCTGTGGCGTTTTACATCTGTTTACATAACATCTACTGCAATGGGATCTGGATTCATTACTAGGCTGTGATTGCTCAGTGCTAGAGTCGCACAGACAATGAGTACAGACTACAGCTAATTTACTTATTTGGTCCCTGTTTTCACACAGACAAAGTCTTAGTCACGCCCCATAATAATAATAAAGCCATTATTACTATTTAATACAAGTAATAGGATCATAACTGTAATAGCTAATTAATAAGTGAAAAGTGATGGGGTTTATCAGATGGTACAACCTGTTTCCAAGGCAGTAGAGTGAATTGCAATAGTTAATATCGTAGCACCACTCAGTGTTCAAACTGGATATAGCTTCATAATCAGTACATTTCTTAACAGCTGCCTTGCCACCTGAAGAAACACAGTGATCGTACTATTTATAATCTCATTAATCTTATACATATGGCAATGTGCAGCTTACTTTAGGTATACCATGAGAGCAGTAAAGCATGGATACAAACATGTGCTGAATACAAACATATTGGAAGAAAAATGTCTAGTACCTATCGTGATATAAATGAGCCAAATGGAAGTATTAACAGAATGGAAATCGCTGCAGTTTGTTACCAGCGTCTTTTCTCCAAAAGCTAAGAAAGAATTGACTCATTTAGTCCTTTAGTTCCTTATCTACTTTCCTACTTACAATAGATCATCCTGAAGAACAGAACAGACTTACCCTCTGCCCATGCTTCCTGCCAAATAACATTATACCATATAATGCATTACTGTGGTAACTTCTCATTCATGGACATGATTAGTGAGGAGACGGTCAATAATTGGCTTCAGAAAGTCTAGCCTCTTGCATCATATTTCCAGCTTGGCATTGGGCCGTGTTAAAGTCACAATGCTTGTATTAATGTGACAGTTTCCTCACAAGGACTGGATATACGTGAAATTAAAATGATCCTATTTTCTTCTCCAGCAATCCTTGTTTCTGTCGGTCATGAAATATTGCTGTCTCAGGAGCTGCTTCACTGGGGTCTCTGCAGTAAGCCAAGATCAGCAACTCCCTCAATGCCTGTCAACAGTCAGAAACAATTAATTTTTCATTGGATTTTTTTAACATGTACTTATATTAATCTTCCCTTCCTCTTAGTCAATAGTTGTCATTTTTCTTTAAAAATTGTACCATCAGACTTCACTACTTACACTGTCCAGTTAGGTGTGTGTTTCTGGCATTATATTGTCTACCTTCTCCTGGCTTTTCTTTACCGTAGCTCCACCTGTGTTTTAAGATAAGCCGTTCAGACGGCACCCTACAGGAGAATTGTCATGTGTGTGAACTCATTCACAGTGGTGGTCTAAGAATTCAACATCAAATTCAATGCAAGATGGGTTTTGATGGGATGAGTCAATACTAGCATAGAAAGTATACATGCCAAAATATGCAGTATGTAAATAAACAGTAGTAAAGCCAAAAGTACCATGTCATGAGACACTGCTACAGCAGCCCCATGAACTACAGGTCTAGCTTCAGCTGATTCTGAAATGCTGTTGCATCAAACAGCTTACTAATTGCAGAAGGTGATGTGTTGCTGGCTCTGTGATTCCTCTGCTCTTCCACAGTATATCTGCCATTGGCTTGTGCCACAGAACTGGTGGACTATTATCACAGGTATTAAGATCTTTCAAAATCTGCTAATGAACTAGAATATGGCTATGAAATTATCTAACTTAAAAAAATACTAGAAAAATAAACAGCAGTCAAAATTTGCAGTTAAAACTTTTCCTATAGCACATCTATTTCAGTTTAAGCAAAAATGAATTTCTTGCTGTGCAAAGCAACCTAGAGGCAGTATCTGAAAGGTCCCACTGAGCTGCAGTGTCACAGGGCTCAGAGGCTATACAGAAAACACTGCTTCAAGACAGTGAGTTGAATTAAGGGAATTAATGTACTGCTTTTACTCTTTCACTGTCTTTCAACAGCCCACCAACAGCGGTCTCCTACTTCTTGGTGAAGACCTGCAATTGGTTTTTTCCTCTTATTTTAGTGGAATTGTCATCCACAAATACGACTCGTTTATAGACTGTTGAATTCAACTTCTTGTTGACTATAAGAAGTTCTAAAGAAAATTAGTATTTCTAAAACCCCTTTTGTATTGCTTTTTTTGTCTTGATATGAGTGACTGAGCCAACACTGTAGAGAGATCAAACTGAAGATTTAGTGCAAAATCTATTGGATTGCTCGACTCTTGCAACATTTGATTATCGGTTTTACATTGCAAACACATTCTTTTGCCACTTCATTATAAATACCAGAATAAGTGAAGTGGATGGAAAAATGGATTTTGTAGAAGTGTTATAACTTGCACTCAGCCAGGTATTTGAAGACTGGATCTAATTCTGTTCAGAGTAGAGCCATTATTATCAGTAATCTTAAATACCTATAGACCAGCCAGTTCTTTTAGACAAGCTCAACAGACAGTTCTTTAGGCACTTAACGTCACATGTATTTTCCAGATTTCAAATTATTTGTTCTATTATTTTCTTACCCTCTTCCAGTTTGTTAACTCTTTCAGCTGTGGGGGCAGTAGAACCATTTTCCACAAATGGTCTCACTAAAACTGCATGTGTTTGTTACAGTAAGTCCAACTGCAGCTTTCTGTTTCCCTTCTTTCAAAGCAAAAGGTAAAATGTGCTACACAGTGATAAGCAACAAAAACTACATCAGTGATTCAAAGAGCTCCTCAGGCAATTCCTTTTACTCTTGGACACAAGCTGTTTAGATCTTTAGATATTAAAAAGACATAAGCTTACTTTCAATGTTACCAGTGAATACAGATGTTTAAAGATGTTTAAGCCTTGGTTAAGCAATTCATTAGCACACTAACATCTAAACCACTCTGCTTAATTTTGAATAATAACAGAAATATTAATACAGTATTTCTGTATCATAACTGATTACTTTGGCCTGCGTTACAGCATCAGATCTCGCCTGGATGTGACTTGGATTTTGCATGTATCTTTCCAGTCACATTATATTGACACATCCACATGAAAAAACTTCTGCATTGCTGCATATGCCATTATACCTGTGAGGATGGAATATGAAAAGACTGGAAAGTTGTGTATAGCTGAAAAATATTAATAGTATTTTAATTGCCATTTAAAAAGAACTTTTAAGTAGAAAGAAAACATATTTTTAACAATAAGTTTTTAGTAGGAAATGAAGAAAATATTTCTACTCATAAAATGGTTTGCCTAAATCTCCCTTCCACAACCACATCAATGAAAGCATTTATCTCAGTTTCCAACACGAAAACACACATAGTAATACAGATAAAGTTGGATCTACTTTACATATATGAAATGTATACCTGTATTCTGACTTATATTTATTTAAATCAAGCTATTCAGATTTCTTAAGTCCTTTTTTCCCGCAGGTTGACTAATTTTTCTCTCTATCAATTCTAATTGTACTTGCACAATTTCTGTCTGTGATTGAAAGAGAAATACAATTGTTGTTGAATTCAAAGGCAAAAGTGCCCTAAAGGGAAAGATTTTCATAGGAGCGTACTATGAAGAAATGAAGTGCTTATTTCAAAGAAAGTCACTACTTTCTAAATTGCATGTTTTAGTACTTGTCCACCTACTGTAGTTTATTGAGTGTTCACTATGTTGATTTGTAAGAAAACCATGTCTACTAAGCCCGTAAAAAAAAATCTTGAAAACTTTAACAAGACTTTGTGCCCACAGTCTCCATAAGAGGGCACCCTTATCTAACAACTGAATTTTATACCAAAAAAAAAAAAAAGGCCTTTCTAAAAGCTTTAGCGGGGGAGAAAACCCTATGGAGAGTTTAGTGAGAGACAAAGCTATTAAATTATCTTAATTGTCATTTTAGTGCTGATAAGGCAAGTCTAACTTAAAGCATGCGTTAACTTTATATTCATGTTTTCCTAAAACAACTGTTTGTTGTAATGTAATTAGGTCACCAGAATTACAAAGCTTTTTTAGCACTGTCTAGTAAAATAGGTTTGTTCAACCGAGACAGACTTGCTAGCAGGAGCAATGGAGTCTAGCTAACACATCCTCAAGCAAGAAGAACATTCCCCTCCCCCCTTTGTTTTATCTTCTATCTTACCACAGTAAGGTCAGGTTTTCTAATTTTTGGAGCTAATATTGACAAGAGCTACTATGTCTAGTTCAATTACTACTGATAGGTCTGTGATTATGTCAGTGATAACATTTACATGGTAAAAAGTCTGTAAACAGTGGATAAAATTATTTAATTTATAAATTGTCATCTTTAAATTGCCATGAAGATGTCTATCCATTTGCTAGGGAGTCCAGAAGGAAGGAATGCCATTTAAAAGTGTCAGAAAGGTACTTGCAATACGTGTGCGTCTGTTGCAAAAAACTATTGCTCTGCCAAGAAATTGTAACATTTTCACTCATCTGCTCCCCTACTACTGACAACAAAACAATTTCCATTTACAAGAAATTTGCACTGGTTCTAACTTCCTCTGTTGACCTTTACATATTCTAGGTTTCTCTTTTGTTACCAGGACGTTACCAAAAGACAAGGATACTTAAGATAGAGTTTGGGTACAATGGATTGGACTGGTAGTAGGATACTTGTTTCAAAAGCATTTTTAAGATACCGCTTTTGACTGTGTCTTAGCCAGGAGGAAGGCTGTTGGTGGTTTTAAATGTTAAAGCAGTCTGTCTGAGTCTTTTTTCTGGAAAACTGGTTTGGAACAGGAAATTGAAATTTAGGCAGGGCAGACTTTGTCTCTGAAGATCCACTCAAATTAGATGAACAGCAGCTTTTTTAAGCAGCAGCTTTGCATACTTTCTATATGGCCACGGAAAGATTGTAGCTGTAACTGCTACGCATTTTTTCAAAGCAGACTGTAGGTCTCATTTCATCCACTCAGAAACTGAAAAAAAAAAGCAAAGCAAGTTGCTCTCTGAAAATGGGAGTCTTAGCAATTTGCCAGGCGTCACACTAGAAATTTGTGCCAGCGGCAGACAGAAAAATCCAGTTCCCCAGGGTAGCATTCAGCTACTCTCTGCAGAAGACTTCTCCCTCTTTCTGCAATACATGGCATCATCCACTCCACATTGCCAGCTTCTACAATACTTTTCACGACTTCAATATAACTTAGTTATATAATCTATATTAAAATTTCATACATGAAGTCTTGGAAAAAAGTATAAGTTCTGTTATCTTTTTTACATGTTTTGTTCTGTTGTTTTAGAAACCGAGGTAATGAAACAATGGCTGTTAATCATACATTGAATCAGAGGACTAGGAATATCTAAATATAGTGGTTGGGATCTAATTTGTGCTCACGCACAGCTACTTAACAGCTGCTTTTGAAAAGTATTGCTGAAGTTTTGCTTTAGGTGGATGAACCATACAGATTGATTTAATGATCAGAGGTACCAGAAAACCTTTGTCCTCCGTTTCACACATACCTCTACAGCCTTTCTGTCAACCTATTGGAACTTAAACACAGATAAATTACATTATCACTCATCATCCCCATAACAGTTTTACTTGCAATAATGCTTGAAAGAAGACTGAGGAACACTGTCATACAGAAAATGTACTTTGGTTAAAAAGACAGGGCTACTGAATCTTTAACAAAGATGTTTATTATTTAAGTATTAACGCACCGTTAAATTGCGCTATATACCAAAAAATAGAAGTTATCTTTTAAAGAATTTGTTTTAAAAAACTTGTTTGCTGGATCCACTTCAATTTCTCATTTTACTAGTTCTGAAGACATCACACATTTTCAAAAGGCAAAATATGTGTGAAATACGATTATGTTTGGAATGGGGAACTTAATGCAGCAGTAAGATGGTCATATCTAAGACAGATGTTTAACAAGATGAAGAGGATTCTAGAGTACATCTTTCATGAGTCATTGATTAGATGTTTATGCAGAGTACTGTAAGGGGAATGGCAACAACCCAAATAGGGGCCAGTAAATTTCAGTTTGAGCAGCTGTCAGAAAAAAAATACTGGTGGCCATCATATTTATGCGGAAGGGAAATAATCACCAGAAGAACTTCACCATCAGATCTTAAGCTATCTACACACTGTTTTTGCGCCCTTAGAAAGAGATTTGCCTCCCCTTAACTCCTAAAGAAATATTTTTAATAATAATTTTCAAATACTGCCCTGTTAGAGTATTTCATGGAGCCAGTGACACTTTTCTGCAGCTGCCCTTCTTGGGATGATTCTGGGGCACAGAGAGTGGTGTGGCAGCTACGTGAGTTGCTGGCATTTACATCAGTTTGCTCCCCAGCATTTCAGAAAGCATTGTGCCTGCTGCGGCACCATGCATGCTCAGCATAAGCAAGAGCTGTGCACCCCACAGAAAAGATGGCAGTTACGCATGGCATGCTGCTATGCATTTCTTGTCTGCTTGTTCTGCCTGTTACATAGGTCTCCCTATGAAGTACCAGATCTGCTGGGCAAACTCAACCCAGCAAACCTGTTCAGACCAATGGGACTGAGCTTCTGCAGTGAGCACAGCTGTAAGGGACAGGCTGCAGCATGCAGTCTTCCCAGGATGCTGGCAGAAGCTGAAGTACTCTTCCCAGAAAGGTTGAGCACTGTTAGTTTCCAGCAACAGATTTGTTTATATGAAGGAGGCAGGGAGTTTTGGTTGAGTTTTTTTTCCCTGTGGACCTTTAGTTTGACTAAGTATGTTTTTTCCCCAGTCAGGTGTGGTCTTAGCTGAGGCAGTTTGGACAGACCTTCTAAACAGGCATTTCAGACTGTTCCAGAACAAGTGTTTCTTCATGTGCTTGCAAACTCTGTCTTTTGCATTGTCTGGCTTTCTTTTGTAGTTAGCTTTGACTACATGTAACCAGGGACTAACTTTCCCTGTCCCCAAATTCAATGTCTCTAAGATTAGACATCATTTGTTGTTATCGTCTCCTGAGTACAGTAACGCAAATGGGCAGAATCCCTGGAATAATGAGACAGGCACAAGCTTAGCACCAAGATAACACGAATTGCTAATAGGAGAAGATTAGCTACAGCTCCCTTCTGACTAGCGCTGTTCCTTCTAGCCAGATGCATTTTTCTTCTGCTTTCCTCAGGTTATGATCTCAGGATTACTCTTTGAGTCTGAAGTTGTCCTCCTCTGAGGAGACCTACTCCATGTTTGGGACCTGTCTATGTCACATGTGCAGAAACACAGAAAGCAAACAACTCTGACGCAGTGTTTTGGCTCACTACACTGGTAAAAAATCTCTTCTCTCTCATCTGTTTTTAGAGGATGAAAACCATTAGAGAAAGGACGTATGTTGCCTGCTCTTTCAGAAAGAAGGGTAGGAGGCTAGGCAGAAGTGTCCCCAACATCCATCCCAAAGGTGTAAGACATGCCCTGTTCTGACATGGGAAATTGTCACAAATTTCTACTGATTGATGAAAAGTATTTACCAGTGTTTCCTATACATAACACTGAAGGCAAGACAAATTGTACCATTCCTTTGTTACCAAACCAGTGAACACATTGCCAAACCCACTGTATATTAGGTCATATCCAGTATTATGTACATACTCTTTTTTTTCTAATTTTGCAAATCTATAGTTACATATGCTTTGCTCTGTGCCCACTGCATTTCTGTTTCTTTCCTTAAAATGAAGTCTGATCTGTAGCCATTGTCTTGTCTATCTCCCTGCACACTCAGATTCTGATCTTAGTTACAGATGTAGCTGCACTGAAAAGTACATTATTACTCCTGATTTATGTAGTGTAGCTAACTTTTAAGAAGAGATTTCAGCCATTCCTATGAAATACCAAGGGGAACCTCTCTGAATCTGAATCACTCGCTGAACCACTTTTGTTGAACAGCAACAGTTCAAAGAAAAACATCACTGATATAAGAAGAATAAAATGAAAAAAAATGACAGTCACGTCCATGCCTTAAGTCACAGACGTAATTCACAAGAGAGGAAATTTTAAACATGCTGTGTAAATAGAATGGTAAATGTATTGAAAATTGGTTTTAAGTGAAAATGAAGGTAAAGTTGGATGACTTGGCCTTGAATTGTAAGTTAATTTTTAATCACAATTTTTAGTGTCACAGATTATTTTGTGTTTATTTTCAGAAGATGCAAGTTGTCTCTGCTGAATTTTAGGAAAAAAATTACCGATTTCCAAAGGCAAACCCATTTTCATTCAAGTTAATATCTTACTTAAGGATTATTAATTCCAATAGCTGCAATTTACTGCCAGGAAATCTGTCAAATGAGAGGAACTTCATGTCCCTACTGTGTCGAGCTGAGCAACAGTTTCGTTAGATGCCTGTTTTACCTTTTCTCACTTCTTTTTAATTTATTTTTTTTTAAGCAGAGTACTGTTAACTACTTTTTTCTGCCTCAAACTTTACTTGGCCTGATTTCTTTTTCACATTCTGCTCTCATTAGACCAAGATGCACATCAGTTATTTTAAATGGCCCAAATCCAATAGACGTGAAAATTGGAACCATTCAACTCACAACCCTATTTGGTAGAGAAAACTGGCACTAATATTTATGCATGTGTATTTGTTCCCTTAATTCTGAGACTATCACCTTTTCTAGACTGGTTGACAAGTTTTCCCTCTTCACCATATGCGTACATAATATACAAGCTAGGGCTGTCCTTTCAGCATCAAAAATAAGGAAGTTTTAGGGAACTTCGAGTTTTTAAGGAGTATTTAAACTATGAAAAAATACGTACGATGCAAGAATAAGACCAGCAGCAACTGACAGCTGAGACTGGAGAATAAGTAGTAGCTGACATACTGTATTTTGTTCCCTTCTGTGTATTTTATTTCCATCATTCTCCTTGTTACACCTTTATGAAAAAATATGACTATTAACACCTGGTAGACAACCACATTGACCTGGTTTCAGCTGGGATAGAGTTAATTTTCTTCCTAGTAGCTGATATAGTGTTGTGGTTTGGATTTAGTATGAGAATCATGTTGATAACACACTGATGTTTTTAGTTGTTGCTAAGTGGTGTTTCTACTAAGTCAAGGCTTTTCAGCTTCTCATACCCAGCCAGCAAGAAAGCTGGAGGGGCACAAGAAGTTGGGAGGGGACACAGCACAACTGACCCAAACTGGCCAAAGGAATATTCCATACCATATGACGTCGTGCCCAGTATATAAACTGGGGGCAGTTGGCCGGGAGGGGCGGATCACTGCTCGGGAATTAACTGGGCATCGGTTGGTGAGTGGTGGGCAATTGCATTGTGCATCACTTGTTTTGTATAGTCTAATTCTTTTAGTATTATTATTGTCATTTTTATTATTATTATCATTATTATTATTATTATCATTATTATTTTCTTCCTTTCTGTCCTATTAAACTGTATTTATCTCAACCCCTGAGTTTTCTGTTTTTTTCGATTCTCTCCCCCATCCCACTGGGTGGGGGGAGTGAGTGAGCGGCTGCATGGTGCTTAGTTGCCAGCTGGGGCTAAACCAGAAGAAGTATTTACATTAGCAGGACATAAATACTAATAGTCTAACAAACTTACCACTACTAGTACTATAAATATGAAACAAATTATTTGTTTTACAGGTTTTTTGTTTCATTCAAGAAGAAAGAATTCAGAAGAACATGCAAAACGCTCAAGTTACCCACGATGCCAACAGACAGCAATTGCTAATCTACTTCATTTACTTTTATCTCCACAGAGGTTTTAGTAGTCATGGAAGGCATTGAACTGATTTTCCTGGAGATAGAGAACTCTGATTTACAGCAAAGTAAGCTTTCCTTTTCTGCAGAATAAGGGATAAGGGGGGACCTTGGGGAGGCATATAGTTCAGTCTCAATACTCACTCATTCTAACCAGAAATCAAAGAGATAAATGGTGATGGTGCTTTTCGTGTCCACTGGAAGCTGACCTACATTGCAGCAGTAGTGGCACTACATTTCTCAATGCAGCAGCAGGTTGCAGTGATTATCCCATCCATCTTTGATGTTACCTTGAGTGCTCCCACGTATGCATTACAGCTGACAAGAGTACAACAGCAGGGCCATAAGGAGAATGTTAATAATCCTAAAAAGCCAAATTTGACCTACTTACCTAGAGATGAGTAGCATCCTATTTTCAAGCAGCAAAAATGGATGACACACCTTATCTACATAAGCAAGACAGATAAAAATAACAGGAACTTGATAGGTGAGCTGAAAGGACTGCTACAAAATTTGAATTTGGAGGAAGGTGAGAGAATGAAGACAGTGAAGAGGTAGCCCCTCCCTTGGCTTAGGACTTTCCTCTCTCCAGCACTGAACATTCAAAATTCTCACTTTGTTCCACTCGATTCAGGCAGTAGGACAGGAAGCCATATGGCAGGGTGACTGGCTAAATAGTGCCTGTGAGGCTTTACTGACCAACAGCATCTGCCAAAAGTGAACTTTACCTTCCCTTATGTGCCTGTCACGTATACTACATTACATATTGACAAGACTAATTATTCTTATCACACCACTAGATACACACATTGATGGCACAGCCATGCTGGTTCTAACAAGGTTAAAGTACAACTGTGGTATTTTTGTTTGTTACGCTAATTATTCCAGCCCATTCAATATTATCAAGATAGAGTATTTACCTTCATATGACAGATCTCAGCTTTCATCTGTACAGTATCACTCCTTGCTTTTAGGGATTCTCAGCAACTGGAAATCCTGACAAGTACTCTCATTTACTATTAACCTGGTCTTACAATTTCAGAGAGGAGCGTACAAATAGATGAAGAGCAGACTCACAGACCATGAGACAAAGAGGGTTCCCACATTAAAGGAACCAAGAGCAACCAAGTCTGTTTCATAAAAGGATTATGCTTTTAAAGGCCTAAGTGTAGGAGAGTTGTGAGCTGTTTTGAGTTTTCTGCTAGTAACTGCAAGATGAAAGTCCTGAGGAAACTTAATGAGACACTATTTCTTAGCAGCCATTCTCCAGTAGGAATTTTCTTTTCAGCAAGGACTTCTAGGCTAGCTTTTGTTTCAGAAGCTGAAAACAAACAGCAAAAATGGAGCATTTGTGCTATGAATATAAGGATAATTAGATCTTCAAAGGGGATTGCTGTGTTGCTGGAGAGCCTATCTTTTACCTGAGCATCCAGATTAATATCAAAGGATTATGATTGCTGAGATACAGTTAGCTGAAACCAGATCTTTTTTTTTGTTTTCTTGTGCAGAAAGTTGCATTCAAGTATTCTGAACAGAACAGTAATAATCTTTGATCTGTTTTGTGGACTTCTGTCACACACAAATCAGAGAGTTCCCTTACTGGTACTAGATGATAAATTCTTCTGATCAGTGAAATGGTATTATTTTTGCAGAGAACTATACACATTTGTAACATAAAACTAAACAATATCACTTAACTTATGCTTTCAATACAGTATGAAAATTTGATTACATCATGAAAGAAAGAACAAGTTGCAGTACTTTGGCAGAAGGCAAACTGTATGGAGCAAGTTTGAGGGGACAAACCAGGAGGAAGACTGGAAGGAAAAGGAAAGAGTAATACACAACAGATTTTTTTGTAGGAAATAGAAGAGATGAGAAATCAAAAAAAACCCCATGTAATTGGGAACCTTTTTGAGAGCATAGTTGAAGAAGAGTTCCAAATAGATCTGGTCAGACTTCTCAAATTTCATTCTGCTGGGAAAGTTTTCATTCTGAATCAAAGGGAAAACCCAGAAATTGTGAAGCTTCCCATGGGTAGGGAATTGAGGCTGTCTCCATTTCATTTCATCCCATCGCATCCCATCGCATCCCATCGCATCCCATCGCATCCCATCGCATCGCATCGCATCCCATCCCATCCCATCCCATCTTTGGAGCTCCTTCTACTGATTTGATTCCTGGCACCCATGAAAATATACTAGCAGAGTTTCTGATCCTGGAAAAAACACACCATTGAGCTCGTGGGATAGCTGTGATCCCTAATCTGCAGACCTCTGCATCTCCAACTACAACCACATCACAAGCAAGAGTGCTAAGACACCTACTGTGAAGAAGACAGCCTAGAAATGGAGAACAAAAGATTAAGACAAGGCTAAGGATGCAAGAGTCTTCACTCTAAGATCATGGCAGCAGGAATCCTCCAAGCACTAAAAGTTCTGGTTCAGGCTTCTATGCTGGAAAAGTTCTTCTTGAGTTTTTGCAGTAACTTTAAGTAGTGGTACATGCAGAATCTACTGAGCAGACAGAATGCAAATCTACCTACAGATTTACCAAATAAGACCTGGAACAAAGAAAAAGCCCCCAGTCTCTGCAGAAAATAGTATAACTTAATTCACTCTCAATGGCTGCAATAAACAGAATATAATCATCAGTTTTGTTACAATGGCCTCAGAAGATGATAGTATTAACCAGTTTCTTACAAGCCATATTATTTAGCATCACATTTTGATTATGGGATTTCCCCGCCCAGCAATTCAGGCTGCAAAACATCCACTGTCCATTTAACCAAAATGGACTATCTGATGATAGATACTTTTAAACTGAGTTAAATTGACTGTGCAGCTGTTTAAACACTGAAGGCACTCAAGCGACTGCTTAAGCCATTATTGCTAGAGGTACTGCATTCTGAATCAAACTCTAGCTAGGAAGGAAGTTGTGTCTTTCACATGATTTTCACAAAACATACATACTGAGACAGAGTTACAGGGTGGGTACCTCTATAAATATGGTTTGTAGAAAAATTATTAAAAAATTATACATTTTAAGTCTCTTTTGGATAACATTTCCCCCAAGGTTTCCAGGTCTCTGTTGTGAATTTTTCATAATACCTATATTGGAAATTTAAGGAACGTAATCTACTTGGAAAGAAAAGAAAGTACATTAAGCAACAACAACAAAACCACTAGATTTTACCCTGCTTGTGATGTGACATTCTTCTAAAACAGCAATGGGCAAGGTGCTTTGACAATTTCATTGACAATTTCATTGTGTTATTTGCAGAAAGCAGAACTATTTTGAAGCAAATCCAGTCTTCACTGAAATGCATTCATGTTGGTTGATATTCCTCATGAAAAAAATCAAAGTTGAGAACTGTTTAATTTGCCTAGAGCATAAAGAACAGAATTATGAAAAATTTCAGCACAAACTTCTCAGCATTTCTAATGTTTTGAACGTCACCCTGAAAATTCTAGATGTCATTTCTGATCTTTCCTTTTTCTTGATTTTTTTTTTTTTTTTTAAAAAGCCAACTCCTGACTTCAGATTGCATTACCTGGTGATTATGTTCAAATACCTTGTGGAAGAAGGCTGCTTAAGTAGCTTTTACCCTCCTTTCTCCCACAATAATTCTGCCATTATGCCTTACATAGCAGGGCTGCTTCTGTCATGTCACTTGGCATGTAGTGAAATAAACTAACAATGGAATCTTGCAAGAGGAATAAGCTAGGAAGACGAGTCTTCTCCTTTGAAGGACTAAACTCACAGCCAGCTAAGAAAACAGTCTGTGTATTAAGTTTAGCAATACTATTAACAGCACATATTCTTGAAAACAACTCAGAACAAATGCTGGTTTTATTACCTTCATATTCCTCATAGGAACATAATGATATAGAATTCATTCCCCAACTCTCTGATATAAATGATGACCCTCCATTAATCACTCAGTTTTACAAGTGTTTTTGCATATGGGTAAACTGCACAATGCTGTTTCTCTGGGAAAATTATAGTTTAAATAATAATGAAACAGCATTTTATAAAAGATATATCCTCTTGATTTGTTTTACTGTCATGAAATGGCTGACTACATGGAAAATATATGCACAGTTTGTCAAATTGCTTTCCTATTTTAAAAAAATGTAACATTCTTTCTGATTATTGCAATAACAAATATCTTTGCTTTTAATCAGAAGGGGCTATCTAGGGTTTAGCTATAAGGACAATAAATGGGCATGTGGAAATCAACTTTCTGGAGCAGCTTTGTAAATATTCAGTATTCGAATAACACCTTTTTTAGATTAAGTAGTTTGGAATATAAATTAAAACCTCTAATATGATATCTGCTAATAAAAACTAATATTCTTGCCTATGAAATACATATCCTCATTTCTTATTTTTTTAAGACTTGAATTCACTAAAATACAGTACAATTATTAGTAATTAATATTAAAGATAATATTGACAATTTCAAGTATGAAATTGACAAATTTCAAAATTTGTCAAATTATCAATTTGTCTAATTTGAAATTGTCAAATTGTTTCTTATTGGTGGCACGGTCAAATGGATGTAATGTGAGATACACAAAGTACTTTGTATTACTCGTGTACTTGGTCAGGCACCATAACTTCAAATGGACAAAATGGCACCTCGGGAAGACTGAAATACTAAGATCTGCAATGAAAATGGAATAAATTTATAAAACTTACAGTGCCAGTCTCATCATATTATGAGAAAAGAACAAATTAATATTGTGCCATTTCTTTCTCCTCTTACAATCTTTGTCACAATAATGAGGTGTAATAGTCTTTAATATACAGAATTGGTAGGATGCTAGTCAGTCCCAATTCAGTCTCAGAGGCTTTTATGAAAAATGACATAAGAAAAAGCTTATCATAGGCTTTGGCTTGAATTAGCATTTTGAGGTCTCATATAGTATGTTGGAATATGGTGGTACCTTGTCTCAATAATAGTTGTGAGAATGACAGACATCACGAATTTGGTTCTTCCTGCATTCTATAAAGATGATAAGAATGGCATTGTTTGGGGAGGCAAAGAAAAAAGAATCTGTTTATAGATGTCAAACCTTTCAGCCTTGCAATCTGCTTTCCCATAAAGAGCCAAAGCAGACCAAGAGGAACTGCTTTTAAATGAGGTAAATAGTACAGCAGAAGTCTTAACAGCTTTTCAGAAACTCACGAAACAGCTGCAATTTGGTACATAAAACTAATGGTGCACTATTGACTCCCAGCTGTACAGCAGACAGATGGCAGCATACGGCCATACATTTGTGACATGAAGTAGAATTTCAACACTGACCTTCTGAACCAGGATCCCAGGAGCTCACAGAAATTCCGTCCAAGTCTGACAGGGTGTCTCACTGTGGCTTCATGGCCTACTTACAGGTAAAAAAAAAAAAAAAAAAAAAAAAAAAAAAAAAAAAAAAAAAAGCTGTTCACTGTCTTTACTGGTACCTTTTGAGAATAAAAGCATAGGTAACTGGAGAACAGATTGCAAGAATGAATGATAAACCTAACATAAAACAAAAATACTGTTTTATATACCCCAGATATATAAGCACAATGATATATGTTTCTCTTTTAAGTGGGATATCTGTCTGCATATGGTCTTACGAAAAACAGTTACAAATGTAGACTAACATATGGTTTCAGTTTGAATTCATACATTTAAAGGGTTGTTTTATTTTAAAACTTTTGAGTGTTGATACTCATACACATGCAGATTTCCAGTAACTTCAGCGCATCACACATCTAAAACAGGAATTGTATTCATGCTGGTGACTTTCCAAACAAGCAGGACATGTGCAAGCATGTTTAGGAACATCACATGAGACTGTCAGTCTCCAGTAGAATTTTGGCAAGAACTTGCAGCAGAAACTATTGATAGTTCCTATATGAGCAGAAACAATACTTTATGGCAAAAAACCCCACTTTCATTCTGACAGCAGAACCCACATTGTTTAGAAATTACTTGAATACATATGAGGTTCATAGTGTAAAGCAGATGAATAATAAAAAATGAAAAAAACAAAATCTAGGTCATTGTTCCCATCTACCAAAGAAATATTTATCACTTGAAGAAATACATCACCACTTACTGGAAGATTCCTCACTTTGTGGCCTGCCTAAGAAGAAAGTTCATGCTGGTATAACTAGACAGGAAGGATCTCTGCAGCAAGGATTTCCCAGCAGAAGCTCTAAGGTATAGGAGGGGTAAGGAGGCAGCTATAGTTCTAAAAATCTACAGGTTGAAGTGGAAATAGTTATCCTGTGTTGTCAAAAGACTATCATCTGACTGGAGAAGTAGGGAGAACATTGCTGGGTTCTTCTCTCTCTGTTACTACCTATGTCCAGTCACACAAAATCCATGCAGGAAGGTAGAAGAAAAGGATAAAATTCAGTTGTTTGTGCAAGTGTTGTTTATTTTGCACAGAAAGTTTCCTTCATATGCCCAGATTACTTTGGTTCAAAATGACTGAGTTTCACAGACCCAAGGGTGTTATTTCTATCTAGTATAGGAAAGCATCCTGTAAACTGCAGACCAATGTAACATTTGCTTCAGTGAACATGTATGCAGAAGTTGTTCCTCTAAGATCATTAGTTATCGAAGAGTTTTCATATTGTAGTCCCCTTTTTTGTCACCGTCTAACCCAGCACCCAGCCTCTTCTTCAATTTAGTCTGGGAATAGCTGGAAAAATGAATTCCATCTCCCTTCTTCAAGGGAGTCCTTGTCTTCAGTAGGACAAGTAGCATGGGGAATTTGCTCAACTTTGCTACATCTTGAAAGACCACAAAGTAGATCAGATACTTTCTCTTCATAGCAGTCATCAACAAATGTTTAAAAGCATCACTTCCTTTCTCCTGCAGCTGTTAGCAAGATTAGTGGGGCCTCCAGCAACATAAGACATAGGGTATTAATTTCCATGTTAGACTGTATCGATGCAAGAAAGTTGTACTGCATAAAGGCTGTGTCACCCAGAGAACACAAGGTAAAAAAATTAAGATGCGTATTATTTTAAATGCATAGCGTTATTTTTAAAAACAAAAAACCTTAAAAAAGAAAACCTTTTAAATATTCATCCTTTAAAAAAAATCTGAAAAAAAGACAGAGTCACAGGCTCCCCCAAAAGCATCCTTCTCAAAGAGTAGTCCGTGCCCTACTCGGGAAGAGATGGGGTGGGGGGGAAAGGAATTCTTAAACCTGCATTTCCCAAGTCTTCGATGCACAGCTTCATAGGTTTGACAGAATTCAGTGCTTGCTGAGCAAGCGAGCGAGCCAACAAGAAAAGATTCCTGTGGTAACCAGCAGATGAAAACGTGAAACGTTTTGAAAGACACCAAGAACAAAGTTTCCACAAAGGGAGTCCATGAGTCAATCATCAAATGTAAGGGATAGGCTATGGAAATACGGGTGAAAGCATATTGCTAGCACCTTTGTTTCCAGGCTTGTTTCTTAAGGACATTAAGAGATACTATTCACTAGAGTTTTTGCTTCCCTGCCCTCCTCCCA
Source organism: Gymnogyps californianus (assembly GCF_018139145.2). Taxonomy (NCBI): domain Eukaryota; kingdom Metazoa; phylum Chordata; class Aves; order Accipitriformes; family Cathartidae; genus Gymnogyps; species Gymnogyps californianus. The sequence goes on along the minus strand of NC_059477.1, from coordinate 23,097,328 downwards.
GTGATTTTTTAAACCCACTGACTAATCTCAGCCAGATTTGATAAAAGTAAACCTGTTAGCTATTAAGAGTCTAAAAGTTTCAGGCAACTAAGAGGTATGCAGAAGGGCTAGATGTTATTAGTGCCCTCAGTGAAAGACTAGAGCCTGGGTACCTGAGCATCCAGATGGGACAGAACTGTTACAAGTATTTAGGTAAAGTTTGTATCTCATTCAAAGGCAAAAATAATGTAGAAAGCCTTACTAAGTTAAGCTCCATTATTTCCAGTATTCAAAAAAACTACTGGAAATGTCCTTTTGACGTAATACAGCTTTTTCTTATATTGAACATGGTTTACATGGCAGTAGGTATGTAGGTATTCACATAAAATAAACATACAATAATTTTCCAGATAATTCAGATTTGCACACATGGAGTGCAAGATGAAACAGACAGCCTGAGATTCCTCTTCTGAGAGGAATCTTCACAAAAAGAAAGACAACTAGAAATACTATTTTCTGTTCCATCTTCCATCAGTTTTGGTTTCGGCCCAGTGACCTGCCTGTCTCTTTAGGCACTTAAGTCATCACTGTAAATATATTCTGGCTTATTTGGCATGGAAGAAAAGAGAAGACTATATGACCTGTGCTACAGCTATGTAACAATTAAGAGGAAGAAAATTGGGTTTCAGATCCACAGACTACAGTGGTTTATAGCTACTGTGCTGTTTAGGAGATTGTCTTTGGGAATAGACCTGTTCAATGTTTTTGGATGTCAGGATTAAATTACTTTTATTGCTTTGGGAATCTTCGTCCTTAGACATTGTGCAACTGTTTCACGCTTGCATAAGGTTTGGAATGAGTCCTGAGCTAATTAATCATCATGGTGTCATTTAAACTATCCAGTTGAATTTAATGCTAACTAAAGGCTTTGCCAATCTGTTTGCCAGAATGCAGGCAAAACACAGGTAGCAATGTCAGCAGCTGGATTCCTGTATCTCATTAGTTGATGGGTTGGTTATATTTTTAAGCTCATTTTTTTAGCTCATCATTTACATTATACGAATCTAAAGACGTTTCGTCAAGTACTTTGCTTCGAAGTTCTGCTATTCAAGTTGCCCTTCCTAAGTCAGGTTTTTCAAAGGTAACTGCTGTTGCCTTCTGCTTCCCACAGACATGTAACACAGCTAGTTTTCTTTTCAAAGCTTTTCCAACCGAGCATGGGGTTCTGAAAGCTCTTCATAAATGGCAGTGTAGTGTTTCTCAGGCTGCCCTCTCCTACTGACAGGAGCATGACAGGAGCATGCTTGGAAGAAATCAGTCTTTGTGGCTACCCTGATTTCCAAATTGGACATGGGTGGCCAGTTCTATTCAAATACACCTCTGAAATCGGTGCGACTCTTTTTTCCTCATCTTTTAAATAGACGTAAACTCTGAACTGCAGGATAGGCAATTCAAATGCACAGTGAAATGGGTTTAGATGGTAGGAAGAATTCAGCTGAGGCTCCTCCAGTATTACCTTAAATGCATAGGCATTTCCCTCATAGCAGCATATACTCAAAACCTGTTACACAGATTGATGTCACCTATGTCTATTTCTACAGTAGTAGTAATTGCATCTTTGTGAATTCTTGCCTTTTACTAATGGCATGACGTCAGGGAGATAAAGCAGGCAAGGTAGAGAGGTAGGGAAGCTGCCTGTATCTCCAGGATTGCAGAGGAGATGGCATGGACATACACAGAGGTGAAATAATGTGACAGAACAGAAAGAAATCCAAAGCTATTAGAGCATTAGTTGGATTAGTCATTAAAATTATTCATAGTCTGTCCTATTTCTATCAGCGTATCTGTGTAAATGAGGGATAGAAAGATGGTCAGATTTTCTACAGCAAAGCTTGTACATTCACTTCCCAAATATCCTCTCTTCAGGCCAGTTGCACCAACATAGCAGAGGGGGAGGGAATTTGTTTTCTTTTGCAGTAAGTGGAATATGGAATTGGTGAAGGTGACACTTTGGATAGAGCTGGAATTCTTTAGCATACATCTGTTAAAGTGTATAGTATAAGAAAACAATTTCAATGTCATTTCTCAGCTGGCTGCTAAATTATTTCTGCCAATCACATTAATGAATGCACTGGGTTACATTTGTAGTCCTTATTTATATAGTTAGATTTAGAATCCCCCTCATAATCCTCCTTTAAATTAATCCCCATTTACGTCCTCATTTTAATTGCATATCTCACAGATGCCTATTTTGTGTTTAAGAGAGTAATCCAAAAATGAACCATCAAGGAAGCAACAGCACAGAAAGAACATTTCACAAGAGAGTTATTTTGAAACATATTATTGAAAAAATACAAAAGTGAATTTTTCCATGGTGTAGCTATCATGCTGTAATTCCTGCATGAATTGAAGACTGAAGCAGCCTCTATACACTCTGTTAAGTGAACTACCCTAATTCTTTTAGGAGGGCAATGCCATGGTTCAGAAGGATAATATTGCAATATCTTCACTTAACTTCTTATGGTCTATTAACTATATTAAATAATTAACTATATTAAATAATAAAGTATATTTTGAACTAATTATGCTGATGTGTCAGAGGAGGATAACATTACCTAAGGACTGTACCAAATCCCTGAAGCTGGCTCTGCACATAAGCCAGCAGACTTTCACATCTCACAGGCCTTTTCCTTGAGTTTGATTGATGAGCATGGCTGCAGTGGCAGTCATGCAGCGGCAGAATACACAAGCTGTCTCAGCAGCATGACAAAGAGTGAGTTGAACTGGACTGGAGCAGAAACACATCCTGGAGGAACTGGGTCACCTGCACAAAAACTAGAATTGTGCTTTCTGCCTGATTTTTGTCCCTGCAGCCATCATCATGATAACATGCATTTTTTTAAAGGAGTAACATTTTTGGAGAGAAGCAACATACATATTTACATATATAGAAAAGAACTTTTGTCCTACAGGCTATTTTGGCTACTTTATTATACCTTATTTGCTTCTTACTATTCCTACTTGATGGCATTTCATTATCTGTTTGGCCATACTGAACCCATCTATGGGTTCGTGGCCGAAGCATTTTGTACTTGAGACAGTAGTATGAGTCTTACATCTATACTTATGAATGAAGGCACGATGGTATAATATCTGTGCAACCATTTTGCTTGTAGCAGAAATGCTAGTATGTAAACTACAGGACAAAGAGATAAATTTTAAATTAAAACAAAGGACTGAATTATTTGGATAGTTACAGCACACACTACTGCCCTAAGGAAGTGGGGTAGAAGGAAGAAAACTGTTTTCCTTCCTTTGATGTTGGGAATTATACTTAATATCGTTTTGGTAGAATCACTCAGCAAGTTTTGTTCTTCTGGCTGTGTCAGCTTTTTCAGTGCTTCGGCCTGAAAGCTATTTTTACAATGTGTTTAAGTGAAGAGGCTGAGTGATGAAGACTGTAGATGAATCTGAAGACAGACTAACAGCAAATGTATTTTTCCTGACTGAGTATTCACCTATAGTATTTGGTTGTATTTTACTTTATATCCCCTTAAAGAGTTTCATATAGCTAGACTGGATTAATTTTTTTTTTCTGGATGCCTTCTTAGAATAAGTTGACAAAGTCTCCTCATGTTTCTGGCAACAGTTCAAAAGTGACCTAACATTTTCAAGATATATGAAAAAATACAATTCACATTTTGTACATTTCTTGAATATTTCTTCAGTGAATGAGATTATCATATATGAACGTTATAAAAAAATTAGAAAGCTGTAAATAGTTACAACTGGGTGGAGAAGAACTTCCTTTTAAATTCCCAGTATACTTACCCCATCTCAGTTTAATAGGAGAAATATTTTCTCCAGGATATAACTTTTTAGTCTGCAAAGTATAACCATATTTGAGATTTTCTCTTATTTTATGTTTGGAAACAAACAATACTATGTAAGCCATCCTCATCTTTCAAAATTCAGTCCTGGATAATTATATCATTCTGATTATCATGCTTCATCTTTCAAAATTCAGTCTATCATCCTGGATAATTATATCATTCTGATTATCATGCTATCTAAGAATCTGTTTAATAGTAAAAGCAATTATAGACTACTCATTTGAAAAATAGTATATTAAAAATTCAGTTAGAAAAACTAGTGAGATACAAAGCCACTTAATTTTCCATGGATTTATTTTTTTAATTATTATTCCCCTAGCTTTATAGTTTGGTAGTTACAGAAATATTGTAATTACTGTCAGTGTCCAATAAAGCATTTTTAAGTACTTTCTTGAAACTGAAAATCATCTAGTTTGTACCTCAAAAATTTGCAAAGGAAGACAAAGAATGAACCCAATGATTCAGAAGTTATTTAATATTCACTTGTGATATTTTGGCTATCAGCAGGAAATGCTTCCAGATTACTAAGGGCATTTCATAGTTCTTTTGCAAAAGCGCACACTTTCGATTTTAAAGATTCAACATATTTGTGAACAGTGGTAATTTAAAATAACCTTTCTGTTTCAAATCATCCATATTAATTTCATATCTAGTGTTGCATGTGTCTTAACCTTGAAGTAATGGCTGTTGATACAAGAGCTGTAGGACATCTGAAGAAAACGTAAAGCCATCAGGGGAATGTTTTTAGGCTCAGGCTTAGGCTGTGCTTCATAACTATATTTTATTTCTCTCAAAAAAGAAAAAACCAAGTACTTCTTGCTGCAATCAGCATATATTTTCCATCTTGAATAAGATGCCCCATTTGAATTTCATTTTTGTGTGAGTACTATCACCAACACCCTCCCCTGGGTACAGAGAAAACAATAACTTCTTGTATCAGAATTTAATGTACAGCTTTGTATTAGTGTAACTCTACATGGTTATGATTAATGACTTACTTATTGCATTTTCGTAAGGGTTGAAACTTCAATGTATCAGGTAAAATATTGGCCTCATTGAAGTCGATAACACAATTCCCACTGACTTAAGAAGTTTCAGAATTTCATCCCATGTCCTTTGATTTCACATTGTTCTTGATTATTCGTTTGTTTGAGTATTCAGAAGATGATATGAAAAATATGTATTTTTATCTATTCATATTCTTTTAGATAAGTTGCAAACAGCTGTTGTTTCTTAAACATACATAAGTGTTCTTGCTATGCACAAAGAAATCTGGATTTCAAATACCTGTCAAAATCGTGTGAAAGCAACACACAGAGTTGATACTTCTCTTGTAATACTTTAGATACATACACAAATAAATTTATATACAAGTTTCAGTAATTATGTATTCATATATTTAAACATAAAAATGCATTTTGAATATTTGATTGTGCCATGACCTGACGATTAGAAGTTTAATTTTTTTCTAAGCCTGAAAATTCTTTAAACACTCTGAGAGATCATAGATCAAAAATAGTTTTCAGTCCTTAAATAAATAATGATTCAACCAATTGTCCACATCTAGTAAATATGGAAGTCTAATACTAAGTAAAAATAAATCTAATACTAAGTAACATTAAAAGGGGTAAGAGATATAAAGGGGACAGAAAAGGCTTTTCAGCATGTTCTTTCCTTTGCTCCATTGTGCGGTGTCAGTGTTGCAGAGCCAGAAGCAGGGCTGTATGGACAGAGCTGCTTTCTCTGGCAGTAGTATTCCCCTCTTGCATGTCAGCATGGTTGTATTGTTCACTCTCTATGACAACACGGGCACCAAATACAGAGACTATGAAAATAAATACCAACCCCAACTTGATTCAACATTCTATATCCACTAAAGTCCGTTGTCTTCAGATGTTTCTGTGCAATTGGATCCTTATATTTGCCTCCATTAACTGTACTGGATTTCAGAGTGATCCGCTTAATGTGGCAGTGTGTCCTACTAACTAAAATGCCTAATTACAAAAAAGGTTGCCAAACATGAAAAAAAAAGAAAAAAGAAAAAAAATAGAACCTGTAAGACACCAAGAGACAGGGTTTATGCTTAAGATGAGCTCTGTAACTTCATTTTCCTATATGTAAAACCAGCATTTACATGCAAACTTATTATAAAGACATTTTGTGAGACTCCATACCTCAATATCTTGGGGGGAAGGGGATATAGAATTATCATAAGATAATATTAATACAACTATATAAGGTATTACACTGGTAATAATGTCCAAACTGTAAAGCTGTATTAGGTTGTGTTTTAACCATGTAAGGAAAAACTAAACACGAGCAATTAGATAAAATTTGATGCCATAGAGAAGAGACTGACTGATCCTAAATTGTACTATACTATAAAACCAGTGCTCAATAGCATCAGAGCAACAATAAATCCCTGCTGTTTGACTACACTGAAGCTCAGCAGCACTACCTAACGTATCTATTTCCATCCCTAGTACATTAGTAATGGTTGGTTCAGTGCTGCCATCAGAAGAAAGGTACCAGAGCTGCAAAAAAGATTTTTACCTGAACAGCCTGATTATATCAGGATTTGAATGTCTGTTCTTCCCAACAAAATGCTGGATTTGTCAGGAGAGAACCATATCAAATGATGGCCAGAAATGTGTATATGTACCCGTGCAGTTGATGGGTATAGCACAGACTAGCAAAACATATAAACAATAATTTGTAACTGTAAATATCACATAGAGTAGATTAGCAGCTGAAAATGTAAAAAGGCATACTAGAACTCTGACAGCAGTCTTAGAGAAGATATCCAAGGAGGTTTGCAGAATCCCATTTTATGGTTTTACTTGCAAGAAGTATGAACATAGAGATAAAAAGCTGGCATGTTTCATCTTCTCTCCAACCTGACCAGGTCTAATGGAATTCTGGCTATCAATAAAACAAAAGGGTGATTGAATTTTGACACTCTTCTTGTGAGAGAGAGTAATAAAACAGAAAACCTTCATCTTTGACCATGCTCCAAGAAAAACTCCCCCTGCATTTCATGTTAAATTAATATTTGATGTCATTCCATTTAAAAATTGGTGATATACACTATCATTTGGTAATAATAATTTCATTTCAATTTGATTAGATGTGCTTCAGTTTATTGTCATATTCATTAACTACATTCACTGCAATGGGAGTGTAATGCTAATCTGTTTGTTTGGATTAATATCCCATAGTCAAACAACCTGGGAAGAAGTTAAGTAAGTGCTCTTTCTGGGTTTTATAGATATGTAACATGAGGAAATCTAGTTCTGAATCAAAAGTGTGAACTTGACATTACCGTCCCTGCTGTTAACACAGGTATAAAAAAAATTAAGTTCCAACAAAGTGCCAGGCTGATGGTACTTACCATTACCTATCATGATTCAAAAATTGATTTTCTGGCCTTACATATCTTTAAAAACCAGTTGGGCTTTTTAAATACCATCATTTTTCATAAGCTGATGAGTAAGGCTGAGATTTGGAGCCTCCCAGCAAACATTCCTGCCATGATCCAATTCTCGAAAGAACACATTTACAATATGAACTCCTCAATTTTGTTTTTCTGCTGTACATTGTTTGTGAAAATCCTCGAGACTCCCAGGAGCGTTCTTTTCCTGTATTTCTGTATTCACATGAAGATTCTCACCCTTCAGCATTTCTTTTGCAACTGAAGCTAATAGGACTTTCCTTTGTAAGTACACGGGGAGTATGTATCTGCATCACAAATTATGTCAGTAATTTTTTTTTTAGTCAAAACATGAGTAAAACTGATCATAGGATAACCTTCTCTCATCCTTTTGATATCTTCTGCTTAAATTTGTCTTGATTCAGAATACAGACCGACATTAAAATGAAGTTAAATATTATAGGTGGCCCCAGACCCATCTACAAAACCAGACATGAATCCTAGACTACTCAAGATTCAGTACTGCATGTATAGGCTTGAAATACCACATGCCTGGGTGAAGGAGCACCTTAAGAAGAACCTCATGTACCTCAGTATCTTATGATCTTAAATGCTCAACTCAAAAACCTGTTAGGAAAACAGTACCTTCCCAGTCTGAACTAGCCATGATCTTCCCAGAGGGTCACTCTGAAGGACTCTCAAAACAAGAGCCATCATTTAAATGTTGATTACCTTCAACATAGGTATTTCTGTGTTGAACTGAGAAAAAATAGCACAGAAAATATAAACAAAGAATGTTTGGATAACAAGATGTAATGTTTACTGAAAAAGCTAAACAACATCAAAACCATTCTTGTGAATTCTTGCTCAAACAGGAATTATTCCTGAGCTTGCAAAGGACTTCAAATTTTATGAAAATTATTTTAAGAACCAAATGCTGATAAGAAAGTTTAATTTTAGAAAAACAAGCCCAAATAGAAAACAGTGGCAAGTTGTCTATTGGTAATTTATATTTTAATTACAAATTGACTTTACAAAACTGTAATCTGATCTTTTCAGAGAAGAGCACCATAGGGCTCTCATTACTTTTATTACAAAGCAGCAGCTACATAAGCTCATTTTTACAGGCATGCACACTTACTCAACCACCGACCGCCACAAGGTGTCCTCTCTCAGTAATTGTTCTCCAATAGAGCCAGGGAATAGCATTCCCCTTTCAAATGGATTTTTTCCCATTAAATTATAATCTCAATCTCAGAATTTAAGTGACTCTTTCTCCTCTATTATACTCATTTAATTCTACTACGCAGGTGTTTGAAAGTGATTTGGAAAAATACTTAGATGTCTGAACATCTGGAAATAAAGTTTATACGTTGTCATGTTACCATTGTATGGTAGTGTATAAGCTTTTTTCCCCAGATTAAAAAATGTACAGCTATAGCTATGTAGATTCTGTGGAGTTTACGATTTTAAACAAAGGCATCAAACACCTTGTTAATAAAGGGGTCACCAGAAGTTCAGATTTGCCATAATCATTTTTTTTCAGATGGCCATCACTGCATCAATGATACTTTGCCTCTATTGGGAAGGTTTTCTACTTAGCCAGGAAAGCCAGTAGTCTTTCATGCCTCTGCTTCTTTTTGTTGTTGTTTCAGTATTTATCTAAGTTCAAACTGTGCAAAGTGTGCTGGGTTTGAGTTCTCACTGTTTGCTTTGATACCCCTGTTTGAACAGTTCAGGCCCTATTCTTTCCCCAGACCTCTAGGGATCTCACAAAGGAAGCATTGCTCAGGACTCTTTTACTTAAAATTATATCCTACCTAATAAATTCAATCATTACACAGAATGGATCGAGCATGCTAGGAAGGTTCTTTACAAATGAACATTCACTGCAAGTAGAAAAGGGACGAGAGGGAAAGAGAAATAATGGAAAAATCTGTAGGGCTTTTAGTGAAGGCAAACAAGAACTCATTCAAATTCTTATTCTAGCCATAATCTGTTCCTCTCCAGAGGGGACAGTGGGAAAGGAGAGATTAAATGCCTCTAAGAATATACCTTAAGGAGAAAAATTATCCATGCACATTAGGCCTACTAACAGCAAGAGTAATATAACTTTTTAATGTAGGCCTTGCTATTTAGATTAAAATTACTCTTCTGCTTCACTCTGCAAAAGATTCACATGGGAGACTATAAAAGAAAAAATACAGTTATTTCTTCCTGTCCAATCCATTTTAAGCCCACTGGCCAACAGGACAGAAAGACTACTAAAAGTACATGTGAATTCGTAGTTGTTCCTTGGTATTTAAAAGAAATATATCCTGAATCAAATTTCTCCTTTATGAATTTCGCTAAATAAATGCCATCGGGAGTGAGGGCAAGAGTAAACACACAAATAACAAGCTTCCTAGCTTCTGGTGGGGCCAATGACTTCTAGCATTATCTTTCAAGTTACATAAATTTAAGCTTTGAGTTATAGTATTTCCTTCACAGTCATTAACAGGTGTTTGTATTTTGAGTTTAAACTGTAAACTGTTTAACGTAGGGAAAAAAAGTATTTCAGTTTTCCCACTGTCAAGGGACAATACTAAGACGTTTTCTTAGGCCTCCTGTGTATTGAGTTTGCTAGGGTGCGAAATGGAGATTAGTACCTACCGTTGTAAAGGGATCTTGGGACGCTAAGTGGCAAAACAGCAAATCTAGGGGCTTTAAGGTCATGAAGCTTTTTGAGTAATACAGTCACTCTTACACCATAGTTACTGTTATTACAAAAGTCAGAACCATCCTGCATGTCAAGACCAGTCTTCTACCTAGGCTTAGAAAATTGTTTGGTTGCATAAAGGTTCTGAACAGCAGCCACACAATTTATTAGAGGATGGAAAGAGGTATCTAAAACCAGCACCTGATCCATTGCAATCATTTGTCTAGATGTAGATAGGCTACAGAGCCAGTTCCTTAACAATGAGAATCGTGTCCTGTAAAGTCAGATAAGGATCTTTGCTGCTGTGCTTTGCTTTCCAAGTTTGTTCTGTGTAGCCGACATCAAGCAGTGCCTCATTCTGTTGGTTTGCAAGTAACAGGTTGAAGTATTAACATGTGGAAAAGTCAAACCTTCAAGAAAAAATGAAGCATATTGAAGGCTCTTGTCTCTTGTCACTTGCTCAGTTATTCTGTATCTTACAAAACAGTGTCACTTTGTCAAACATTTTGTGTTGCTTCTTATGTCTGTATCTTGAAAATTTCAAAGACGTTTGAATAGTAATACACAATGATCAGACAGACATCTGTCAAGCCCAGACATACCAGAAGCAATGATTTCCTGTGGCTGGTTTGGGACAGGGTGATTGATCAGATATTCTCTTTTGCTGTGACCTCCTGTAGAAGTCACAAGCAGAGTGTTTGCAGACTACATCTGCTTATTCATCCTCAGCCAAATTCAGATCTCTTAAAATTCAGAACAGTCCTATATGCATAACAGAGAAAGCCAGCATGGTAATGCAGATCCTGGGAAGAACAGCCATCTTTTTCTAGTAACAATATCACAAATATATTGCAAAAGTAATTCCAACACTTGAGCCAATATATCATTAAGTATCAAGTGCAGGATTTTCAGTTCTTCCTCACTGGCAAAGCTTTTAAAATCTTATCCAACATATCTCATTGTGTCTTTCATTTTTTACAGTCTTTTTCTCCTTGCTGGTATTGTTGCAAATAGGAATCATAAAGTGTGTGTGGATAGTAATGGGGTTTTGTTTTTATTTTTTTACATGCAAGGTGGAACCAAATGCTTTAATTCTAAAAAATAAACTATTAGAAGTGTGACTCACTGAATCGTGAAGCTCTTAAGCACTTCAAAATTAGTTCATATACTACTTTGGACATTAGAGATTATGGGAGTCAAACATTATTTGTCATTTACCTTAGTGGTAATATGTCAGGTGTCTAACATTTGCTAATACTGAAAGAACGTGTGTCAAGGCTACTACCCTTAGCGAGACTGTCATTCAGCTGTTCATTTGGGCATACCTCTAATTTTAGACATGGACCCATTCAACCCAACTCTTGCTTGAAGACAGCAATGTAATTCAGGACCTTGCTGGATCAGGACCCAAAAGAGGTTCATTTAAATCTACAAGGGCAGCCATTAGAGAGACTCTAGTTTAAACCACTGACAAATAACAATTTTAACATATTTACATCCCTTCTGTACTTCTTGTACCTAGAGACAAATGATCCTCAAGATACAGACTCCGCCATATTGGAGCCGAAAACATTAGCTGACTTGCCCAAAGTCATGCTTCAATTTAGTGGCAGAAACAGGAAAAAATCTGGTTTCTCAATATCTGTGAACTATACCATCTCCTTTTCTGTTATCCTTCCCTTCCATTTCTGTTCTCTCCTGTCACTCCCTCCCACCCCTTTCTCCTGCAAAAAGATTAAATGAAAAATGTACAGAAAGGTCAAGGACAGAGAGTTTTGTTACTGATACTTAGAAGAGGTTTATAGTTAAGTACTGACAAGTACAGTCAGGAGTCATCCAGCTATATTCTCTTTTCTAAAAAAGAAAAAGATGAAGTATCCACCAGCAAATACATGCTATGGCCTTAGTATATCCCATCAGTGATAGGCTATTAAAACAGCAACATAATATACTACCCTTCATTACTATCCTTTGTCTCACTAAACATTTGTTTCACATCTATCAAAGCATTCAGTATTACTTTCTATTTTATATCATACTTAGTATTCCTTGAAAAAATAATTTATTGCTCATTGGTATGGCATATGGCACAGTCAATAGAAAAATACAATTTCTGGATGTTTTACTTCTTTATGGGCTGTGTTTGCCTCCATTTCTTTTTCTGCAGCTCTACTCACAGGCTTTGTACTCAAAGCATCACGACTGCTGCATTTACAGTGTTGCTCTCTAGATGACTTACTTTTCTTTTTTTGTCAGTCTCTCTGGATTCTTTAATGGATCTGATTGATCAGAAGACAATAGAGCTGACACTAATTCAGCACTACCCAGTCTATGCTTCTGCAATTCCTTAGAGTGCACTGAAATTCCAAAACATCCTACTTTTGATTAAAACAAACCCCCAAACATGTAAATTTGGCTCTAAAAATATCCAGCTTTCTTTTTCCCAGGTTTTGAATGTATCTGAAAGCAGGAAGGGGGAGAAAGGAAATATTAATTTAAAAAAACACACACCCTTTCAAATCAATATTATTGTTCAGCCATACTACAAAAGAAATTTAAGGGAGGGTTTTGAATGAAACAAGGATCAGATGTCCACATTCTCCACAAGTGAACTTCCCAATTCCACCTAACCACAAAATCTTATGCAATAAAACCACCCTCTTAATCAGGCAACGATCTGGGAAAAAAAAGGAAGTGTTAGCAAGCTGAGCAGGTTTTGTCCAGGTTGAAAAAAAAAGCTCCACATGGTCCAGTAGCCTCAAACTCTGCGATCATCAGGCAATAACCTCCTGTGTCACAGAAGCATCCGGGAACTTGAGAGTGGGGAACAGCTGGCCATTTATGACAAATGCAGTCTTGATCCAATTCCATCTGAGATTAACACTGAAATCACAATTTCTTTTAATGCTGAAGGAAATCCTCCACAACTTAGTCTATTAAAGAAAAAATAAGTTCTCCCCAAATGTACCTATGTAACATTTTACAGTACTGCTCTTTCAGCCTTCCAAATATAGTGTAATATAACTTATATAGACTTCATAAAATATATTAAAATATCTATTATACAAATGCATGTTACATCAAATAAAGCCATGATACATAATTGGTTGGATGTTTCATCTTTATTAAGCTGTGGTTTTCATTACAAACCTACTCAAATTTACCATATTTGATGCCTTTGCAATGTTTGTCCTTTTTAAAATGAGAATTTTCTCCCAATCTCAAGTATCTTTTAATGTCCTGTTGTGAAGAACTTTACATGATTCCTTCAACAATTTCATGTGTCTAGTTAAGGCATTTATTAACACTTGTTAAGAAGGTAATTCCAATACTGTGGAATTACCATGTTTTCTCTTGAGAACCAGAGAGGTCCCAGCTATAAAACTTTCCCTATCCCTGGAGCAACAGGACTGAAACATTGCCCTGGAGTGCTTAGGCTGGAATTTTTAATCCTTCAGGGAAACAATATCTTTATTCTTGCTTTAGACATTCAGACTGACTAATTAATAAAAAATAGAATCTGGACTATCACTTGACCCTGGCAACAGAAGTTTTTCATTTTATATCTAGCTTTCAGATTGCTATTATCACAATGAATGAATCTGCAATGCATATTGCAGTTTCAGTAACAGTTGTTATGGATTGCCTACAGTCAGTACCTGATTATGTCTAATTTTCTCCAAACAAAAGGCTTTTCCTGAGAAAACTACAGTAATGTAAACTATGCTCTTTCATATACTTAGATTTTTTTGAGGAGATTTAAAATACTGAAAGGACTATCAGGGGCATTCTAATTAACCCTGAAAGCATGAAAATGGGAGGTGAAACACTTTGAACCACTTGTAAAAATAGGATGTAATCAAATTTTTTTTTAAAGCTTGGATGTCCTCTGTGGAAGTCTGCTCTGCCTTAGAATGTGCATTTGTTGAAAATTATTACTGGTGTCACTAGACTGTCTTGTCTGAAGAAATGCTCTCTCCTGTACTGTTTTGTTTACAAATGTTGTCAGTAGAGTGCATAGCTGTTTGAATAATACTGTAGACCTACTGGATATGAAATTGCTCTCTCACTGGAGAAAATAGAAGTAACTATGCCAAGTCATAAAAACATGTTGGTTTCAACTAAGTTTAAGGGCACACTCGGGGCAATACAGTGTTTTTTAATGAAGATCTCAATGTGATCAATAAATAATAAGATATTGAATCTTAAATTCAGTCAAAGGTAGATAGTACCTGTTTTTAAAAATGAATGAATTGAGCACAGAATTGTGGCACAGCTGAGATAAATTTCAGGAGGAAGCATGATTTCTGCTGATGTGCTGGACTGGGCCTTGAATGATCTTGGATCCGTTCCCAGCTCTGCCCTCAACTTCACCTAGAGCCACATATGCTTCTTTAGTCAACATTACAAAGGTATTTAGATATTTGAAGATGCAGAGAGGTGTCTCCTAAGGTTTTGAAAACACTTAACTACACTAGGTAATTATATCCTCTTGACTTTGAATTGGAGACCTGATCTCAAATGTGGCCTGTACACAAATGATAAATAGCATAAAGTCCTTGTTCAGACAATACCTTATCTAAGACTCAAATTGATTATCACACCTCAGCAACTGAATCAAAAAGTTAAGTCAACACCTCCTTACTCCTGGGGACAGTTCACTTTCAGTAACTGACAGAATTTGAGTTGCTGTGATTTAGGGCACAGTTAGCCATCCATAGGTCTTCTGAAGATTTCCTTTCCCTCTACCTCCCATGGTCACTAAGTAGAGAATTTTGAACAGATATACGCCCTTTGGTTACCAGAATAAATCCCATCATTTAACTATGGATATCAATTTCTGGTTGAGATTTCTTCATCCTTTTTTCCCCCTCAGTATTACTAAAGGATAAATGTATTAATGTTCTCTGAAGAGATTCTAACTGGCTCAGACAGTGTCATAAGAAAACTGTGAGCAGAATCATTTGTCATGCTAAGGCTAGACATATTCTAAGAGAAAACAGAATGCAGTTTCTTCTCTGTATAAATAATTGGGAATTCAGAAACATTTTCATTTTATTATTTACTCACATAAAGACTCTGATTAGTGCAAATCACTGAAGCCCATGATCATCTTACACCATTTGGAAAATCCACTGACAATAAGACTCTTCCACCTTCCTTAACCCTTCCTGGGTTAAAATGATTTAAAATCAATCTAAGTGACAGAGTAGATAGGAGTTATACTCTAACCTAAAGTCTGTCAAGCTCTAGAACTTAAGGTCCAGAAGAGGGAGTAATTCCCAGAGGCAATTTTTTTCTAGTGGGAATAATGTGTAAGTTTATCTTCAGGACAAGTGTGATAGCTTGTGCAGGATATCTTAGCTGCTTTAATCAAAGACTTTCTATGTAGCCTACGTATTGGGCTACACTTGGAAGTAAAAAGGAGGAGGATGAGAACAGCAGAGGATAGAAACTACAGCTATTGATATGATAAGCTCAGGATGGGTAATTCCACTGGACAAATACACTGTGTATGTTGATGTACTGGGTGCTTTCCAAGAACAGTGCAAAATGGAGTGCCCTTGTAGCCCTGAAATAACACACAAGGTCCACATCAGCATAGATCAAAGTCCTCAGGCACAGCATAAAACTGTTTGGGAACTAAGAGAGAGTCATGGGTAAAGGAATAGGGGATATGAAATCTTTAAGCTCTCAGTTCCACCTCATGGAGGCTAAGTGTAAGCTACTCTGTTCACTAAAAATCTCTGGCTTCTGATTACATATGAAAAGTCTCACCGTTGTCCTTGCAGAAGTCATGAAAGAATCCCCAGGTGCAAAGCACCAGCCAGGCTGGTTTTCCAACAGCTTCACAGACAGAATCCTTGGCCTTCAAGTGCTCTTCAGATCACAATCTGATTTCCCCCTAACTAAACCTAATTGTCAAGTATTCTTGATAATGGTTTCATGAGTTATGGCAGTGGAGTACAGGTGCGGGCCCTAAAACACTCACTGAATACTCATAAGCATCCAGTACTATTTACAGGATTGCAAGCTCACCAAACTCCTCATGAGTGTCTACCATCAACAACATACTACACTGTGAATGCCAATAGGGGAGAAGAAATAGTTTCCTGTTAGGGGTAATGGTAGAAAAAAGTGCATTCTATTCCCAGGCTTTTCAACACACATGCACATATTATTGCAGTAAAATCTTAGGAAGATATTAAAAAGGGGGGAAATAATGAAGATTTCCACTGCTGGATATCTTTCAGTCATTTTTAGGCATGCTGCTAACATAACACTATTTGTTACAAATTCTTGCACAATGCAACGGGACAGTTAGTGAGAGTAGTAACTATCCCTGAATAGTCACTGGCTCAAAAAATAGTTTATACGTAAAAATATTATGCCCCTCAGTACCACAAGAGAAGCAAGCTGTAGAGGCAGTAGCTAAAAATTGAATTTATGGTATCATATAGTGTTCATGAGGGAAGGCAAAATAAGGGAATATAGTAGATGATGGTTTGAAGAATTTCAGAAATAGTTTCTGACTCTGGAAAGGCAGTCAGACATGTTGGAAGGAAGTTCATTCAAACTGGATGGTAAAATGGCAAAGAGAATATAACATTTCAGATGTGAAGGAATTTGATATTTTGATGGAATGCATACTTAAGCTGCATGTATATTTTAGCAATATAGCTTGGAAAAAGTATCATGTTTGTGGAAGTCAAGTAGCTGGAATTTTTTTGATCTGGGGGTAATTTCAGAAATTAATCCATCAAGTTGGTCCCTCGGTATTCTCAATAGTCAAATCCCATCACACATGTTAAAACTGAACTGTAGTAAAATACTGTGAATTTGGAATAGTATAAATGAACATTGGGTATTTAGACTGTTTTATCTGCAGAGAATTTGTCCTTACTGAAATTCAAACCATGCTGAAACTATCTGCTCTGATACCTTCTGCCAAAGTAGAATCTGCTGACTTTCTGTCAGTAATCAAGTCATTTGTGGCACCTAAAACTTATACTGTAGAATGAGGAAAACGCTTTCTTAGAACCACTGGATGTACATCACAACGCACATTACAACAAGATTTAGTAAAATGAAAGCAGATGAAGCCAGAAATATGGTGTTATTGAACAGAATGGCTCTTATCACTTCTTGGGTGACTAAGTCACATGAAAATTAAAGTATTTGGAGAGCTCCTCAAATGACCATAAAATCCTATTTCCACCCACTCAGCAAGCAAGCAGATGTTTCTAAAGTGGCCTAGAGGACATACTTGTAATACATGGCAAGAATACATGTGCCAACTTACACTGGTAGGCAACAAGAAAATCCTGTATTTTTTATCACAGATGTTTAGAGAAGGTAGAACCCTTCACCTTTAAGCACAAATACTACAGTTATATACACAACATGCTTCATATACCACCTTTGTCCTGACCCAAGGTTAATACTATCCTTTAATCAGGAGTCCTAAAACAAACATAAAAACAGCTGGACTGGAACAGTGCAAAGCAAAAGCTGAGTCTTTCAAAGCCACTGCAAATATAAACACAATAACCTTTAACTTCAGTAGATAAAATTCGCCTTTGAAAATTTCAGCAGAGATTACCTCTACCTCTTGCCAAAATATAAGCATCAATTAAGGTTTTCAGCTGCTTGAAAGATCGTGCAGGGTTTAGTTAAAATTTTGTTGGGTCAGCTGGCGTGGTTGTGAGAGCCATCTCATCTTTTTCTAGGAATGTAGAATGGAAATGTTTTTCTTTCTATCATCCTCCCCTTTCAATTAAAACATTTTCCTGATGATTTCTAGATACAAATAGACTTTCCAAATAAGCAACTGAATTTAATGACTTTTCATGTTTAGAAAGGAACTGCAGCTTTCACACTTGAATTGGTATTCTATAGGAGTTTCTACAAGGGTTCTGGTAGCAACAAAGCAACATTAATGGAAATATACCTCCAGAAAAAAAACATCAATCTCTTAATTTATGTATGTTTAAACAAGTACAGTTGTACAGTTGGAGTCAATTTTGAAATTCAAATGAGTTTGTACATACTCCTAGCCTGTCTGGAATTACTGTGGCTATAATATAAAATGATCAAAAAGAGACATGAAATGAGCATTGAGACAGAAAGCTCAAATGATTGAATAGCTTTCCAAAAACCAAAATTCGAAATACCTCTCCTTCATTCAGTAATAATCTAAAATAACTCACAAGAACCTTGGGATAGAGCACGGGAAGAAATCTTAAAATCATGATCACTGAATGGAAGTGAAAGCAAATAATTGCTCAAAGATCCAGCTCAATGAAAAAGTTAGTCTCATTATTTCATTAAAAGCTTATGCAAAAGGTAAAAATATTAGTTTAAAATAGAGATACAACATACAAAACAGAAAATGCCTTTAGAAAATAGCAAATATTTAAAACCACCAGAATATTTACACTAAAATCTAATGTTTATCATTTAAAATATTGTTGTAACCTTTGAAAGGAGTCATGGCTCCAGTGCTTCTCAGTGGGTAGGACAAGACAAAACTCTCACAGTATATGATCACAGTATATATAATTGTGCAGCTATGCAGTCACAAATGCTGCCTGCAGGGATCTAACTCCACATTGTGTGGGTACAGGGCTCCTCATTTTAATTATTCTTACTCCAGATTCATGAGAAGAAAGTCTGCAGTTCACTGCAAATTTATTTATGCCTAGTGGCTTGCTTGTAGGAACATCGTAAAAATGTTCAACACATCCGATAAAAGTGTGGAAAAGGAGAATGTGTGTGCATCTACCACATGTTTTACTCTAGGGAAAAAAAAGGACAGTCTCAACTCAGAACTTTTGTCTTTATACAGTTAGAAGGTCTGATTCCCCTCTCATTGAACAGGTAGCTGTTAACCATAAGTCACTATTCCACAGGCATTAATAATCACTTTGATCCCATTTTTACTTTCACATAGTTGCTACTGTCATGTGCAGATTACACTGCTGTGACATCACTCACTGCATGACACTTTGCTTTTAAATTCTTGGGAAATATATGTTCCACTTAGTTGCAGACCCACACAATAATCTCCCACAGGCCATAGAAAAGTCTATGTTAAACATCAGGCAGGCTCTGTGTGTGTGTGTGTGTGTTTACCATTTGCCTTTGTCAATATAACCCTGCTCTGTAAAGACGATTCCCAATTTGAGAGTGATATTCCTAGTAGCGTAAACCAGGGGAAAAGCTGTTTCAAACATCTACCATAGCATCTAGGATGTCAGGACTGTATAACCTCGGGGAGTCCCACTGTTGCCAAGCCCATGGCCACATCTAAATTCAATAAAGTGGGACAAACTGCTGTAGCCATAATAATCCTTAATGGAAAAGGATGTCCTAGTGAGAGTACATTAATACATTGAGATGACATATCACTGCATTCTGCGAAGCAGTTACCAAAACATAATATGGTCAAGGAACTTGTATGCTCCCAAATACTGCACAAATCATCCCAAATGTTGGGATGATACTTGCATATAAGCACATGCATATTGTCTGTATACAAAATAAATGAATAATTAAAATACGTAAAGAAAAAAGACTAAGCTGTTTGTTTTGCTATTTAAAACAACAGGCTTGCATAGTGCAATGAAATATTTATTCACCATGTTTTCCTTTTGCTGATCTATTTTTCTGGATTGATTACCTCTGAAAGCTTTCCTGACATGAGCTTTTGTACACTGACAAAAGGGAGGTGAAGCGAAGCATCTTGATTAGCTACAATGCAGATCAGCTTCTAGTCAAGCTTACCAGACCAGGAAGAACAGAGAGCATGTGGTCAGAAGATTGCATCTATCATAAGTTAGGTTTTATGGGGAAGAGTAATCCACCCTCACATTTTCACAGAAAGCAGAAAAACTAGCAGATAATACTTAGAGCTGAGGTTTCAAATTGGCCGGCTCACTTCTTTTGAGAAATAGTAACAGAAAAAGCAGTTAGATTTGATTGTCGTGCAAGCTGTAGTTGTCATAACAATTAATGTGTTGCCTCATAATCAGTGGGTTTCAAACAAGAGCCATGCCTTGAGCCATGCCTGGATTCCTAAGGTCACCTGCCCTTAGCAAACTTTGATTATACTTGACTGCAACTATATCAGTGTACATTGTCTATTCAAGTGTCCCTGAAAAACTATACTTTTTAACAAAAACCCACAGAAAGGTTTTTATGACTATCTACTGAACTTAAAAGGCAAACAGACTTGCTGAACTACTTCTGCATAGTATATTAACATCCTCCAAGGAAGTATAACATTCGTCCTTCCATATATGATGATTTAGCCCTACTATTAAGTTCAACCTTCTAAAGCCTATGAATACCACTGCTTACATTGTGCATGAAGATGGAAGAAGATATATCTATAACAGCCACAACTGTTAAGCTGCTATTTTAACTAGCGCTAACCAAGCGCTTTATCTGTGCATCACTAGCTTGCTTTCTAGTTGAACCCACTTAATTTTTAGTAACTGTTCTGACACAGATTATGTTACCTGCCAGTGAAATAAATGAGATGTCTTTATTTCCATGTGAAGTTATGCTGTGATTTGATAAGCTAAGCCCAAAGTACACATAGATGTTTATTCTATACATTATTGTCATTCAGTTACAAATCTCTTAGGATTTCAAAAATTCATTTCTTTTTCTGCTTTGTAGGCAAAATGTAGTGAAAACAGTATTTTCTAACAAATAACCCTTTACTGAAATTTCAGTTTCATGGGTTTACTATTTCCTAATTTATGGGAAAAATGTAAGTACTATTAAAAATTATTACTAAATCCTCTAAGAAGTCCACACTGACTCCCAACAATAAGCTTCATCAAATAGCTATATTATTCAAGAAAAGCAAAAAGAACAAAACCCACAAAAGCCCAAACAAAAACGTGACACATTTGCACATATATTACAGATTTTATGTTCCATCAGAGGCAAAAAAGTTCTGCTGTCTAACATGAAAAGGTCACCATTACAATGATAATCCTTGGTAACTACAGAGTCTGCATATGTCAGTGCCAACTAATTGCTGAATTTACGGGGGACCTGGAGAGGTTTTTAGGCCTGATCAGTCTCTACAGTGATCTTGAATCTTTTGTGTAGGCCATAAATCATGTAATTTAGCTGCCTTACAGTGACTCCAATTTATGCTGTGACATGGAAGACAACACAGCCCGAACCCAGAAAGGTGGAAGGGTGACAGCATCAGTTTTATGCACCTTGTTCTAACACTCCTCAGCTACGATTAAAATTGAGATCTAGCAATCACTTGGTTCCTCCTAAATAAACTGTTGTTCTCTGAATATACTATATACTGTCATAAAGTCCTTAAATAATTCTTATTTGCTGCAAAAACAGCAATCCTGTCCTAACTTTAACTCTGCTTACAGTTACCTATGTAATAATATATGTTGAATGAATTATCAAATATGGCTGTGAATGAAATGAAATGCCAGACTGGCACTGCTGCATGGTAGACAATTAAGTTGGATTATATACCATAGGATTTGTATAATATGCATAGCAATTTCTTCCCTTCTGTCCTGGTTTCAGCTGGGACAGAGTTAACTCTCTTCTTAGTAGCTGGTACAGTGCTGTGTTTTGGATTTACTGTGAGAATGATGTTGATAACACACTGATGGTTTAGTTGTTGCTAAGTAGCGCTTATCTTAAGCCAAGGACTTTTCAGTTTCCCATGCTCTGCCAGCAAGCAGGTGTGCAAGAAGCTGGGAGGGAGCATGGCCAGGACAGCTGACCCGAACTAGCCAAAGGGATATTCCGTACCATGGAATGTCATGCCCAGTATATAAACTGGGGGGAGTTGGCCGGGAGGGGCGGATCGTGGCTCAGGCATCGGTCAGCGAGTGGTGAGCAATTGCATTGTGCATCACTTCCCCCCCCCCCTTTTTTTCCCCTCTTCTTTTTTTGTTATATTCCTTATTATTATTATTATATTTCATTATTTTTATTGTTAGCATTATATTTTACTTCAGTTATTAAACCATTCTTATCTCAACCCACGAGTTTTACCTTCTTTCCTGATTCTCCTCCCCATCCCACTGGGAGCGGGGAGGGGGGCGGGGAGTGAGGGAGCGGCTGCGTGGTGCTTAGCTGCTGACTGGGGTTAAACCACACCACCTTCACAAGAAGTGCCCTGCAAATGCCACAAAGGACTGATCAGTCCTTCTGCATCGGTTGTGTTTCAATCAACATGTCCCTTATATCTAGTGGTGTGTATTTTATACATGCTGATTGTTACCTTTTTTTTTTTTTTTTTTTTTTTTTAAATAGGAAGGGAAATGCTTTCTGTATTATACTTCCCTGGGCCACTTGCTTAGGAAGAAAACAATGTGGGGAGGCTTGAGGTCTCCAAACAGTTTGCTCAAAGGCTATTTCCTACCATCCAATAAAAAATAAGTATCATTACTCCAGCTGTGTCTGTCTCTCTGGATAATTACAAACAGTATCCATGTGTCCTCTGTATTACAGTATCCATGAAGATAAAGGACCTTGAGAATTCAGTGTCTGACACCTACTCCCTTTTTGCCAAATTGAAAAGATGACTTGAGCATGCTTTTGCCAGCATCAGTCATCTCAGATCTGTATACTCAAGTACTACAAGCCTTGCAAATAACTGATCCTTTGCTGTATAGTAAATAATTCTTGTTAGGTGCATACAATTCTTTAACAAAATAATTTATAAAATCTTTAACTTTTATTACACACAGGATAATGTGCAAAAAAAATCAAAGAATTCGTTAATTCTTAATAGTATTAGTAGTAGAAGTTTAAAAGGAATACTGAGGTTTTGTAATTCATAACAGAATTAATTAAATACCAAGTAAAGAAGTTGCTAGTTTTTTAATTTTTGACTATTACATTTTTCACTAATTTCAAATCTATAGAGATTTCAGCTAAATGAATGTGTACTCACTGCTTGATAACTCTATTTGACAGCTTGTATCATGCAAAATGTATCAAAATAGTTTTCTTATTACAAGACAAAACACATGGATTTTCTGATTTTTCCTTTCTGCATCCTTAGGATAAATGCAAAATTGAGAGTTTAAGAGAGATGCAGCACAGAGTAAGGATGAGGTTGAGTATGATTGCCAAAGCATCAGTGGTAGGGTCACAAGAGTCATCTAAGCTCTTCCACCAAAGTGCCTAATTCAAATTCTAGTGCTCAGCTAAGTCAGGGTCTATTATTCCATTCATGTTTCTATGACTATTACAGTACCTTGTACATGATAATTCGGCTTCAAAGCTTCCCACTAAGGTAAAGACAGGAAATGCACACCTGACCTGATGCTACTGCAGTTTGTGGCTGAAAAAAAAGCACTTCAGCACACCACTTACGGTATGTGTATTTAACATTTCGTAATGCTGCTTTGCCATGAGTAATTTTTAGCAATTAATCCCAAACAATGGGAATAGATTCTTTTAAATTACATTCCTTACTACCGATAAAACAACCTAAAAACACAGGTTGACTGCTGTTGTCATCAATACATCAGTTCCATTCGCATGTGTGTACTGCCACAAGCAGAAAGGACAGAAGCTTGAAGGTCAAAGAGTACAGGGAAGCCCAAAGGAAATATAATGTTGAATTTCTGTCCATGCTTCTAGGAATATAAAAGATTACAGTCTGAAAAACGTTGTCTAGTTACCGCATTGTGAATGGTTGCAAATATTCTACATAAAATGCTACACCCTTCCAACTCATTTGCTTTTGAAACCAATAATTTCAATGACAATTTATGATCCTTAGTGAAAAGCAACTAATTCTTAAAATTATTTTTTAGTGAAAAAAAAAAAAATCAGTGTGCAGAACAGACCTTTAGATAGGCTTCTTTCTGCACACATCCTTAAGGCCACAAGTTATTTTCATGCTTTTTAGAGTGTTCAATATATGTCACAGAAGTACAGGGACACTGCAGCTACACAATGTTTTCACTAATAGCAGCCTCCAAGAGAAAAAGCCAAGAAATGAGCCAATGATAAACATTTTATTTTCTAGCTGAGCTACAAACTCTGAATTCATCCCGAAACATCTAAAATGTTGACCTTTGCAAGCTGTGAGTGACACACAATCTGGAAGGCCAAAAAAAAAAAAAGTAAAATAATACTATGCTTTAGGAATCTGAGCAGAACCAGAAACTTAGAGCACCTCCTCTTGTTATCAAAATGCACTTCCACTGCAGATGTGAGAACTTATGGATTTTGCCAGGAATACAAACAGAAGCTGCCTTGGCAACTGCAGTTTCACAAGGGCAGGGAAAGTTTCTCTCCTGAGTGGAAAGATAACCGGATTCTATCTTACATTTTATAGTTACTGCTCTGTCCCTCCCCTATAAAACAGGCAGTAACAAAACATCACACACATATTCAACATGGTCATGGTACAAATGTAACGTATGAGAGTAAATAGCCCTCACACATCTGTCTCAGCACTTGGAACTTTATCAGAAAGAATCTAGAGTAGGAGCAGAAATGTATACTGCTCTACCATGTAAACACACATCCCTTATAAAGTCTTTGCACACCATCTTATTTTATGTAATGACTTCATTTTCTGGAAGTCTTTGTGCAAAAGACAACACGAAGACCTTGCATTAATTACAAAATTAGGCAGTATTGTGTCTTTTGTCCATTTTGAAAGCTGTACTACTAAAATGAAGAATCTGTTATTAGAATGCTTTATAGCTCTGCTGTTAGAAATGAGTTAGAATAAAATTTCACATATAAAGCTCACAATGACGTTTTTCCTATACCAAAATTTAATTTAAGAGGGATATGCTGCATTTTAATAAAACATCTCACAGATTTCAAGTATATTTTTATGGTTCTCTAGGGAAAATGGAGCAAACTGTATTCTATATCCACTGCAGTTCTCTTGCTGATGCTTTAAGATATATTTTCTGGCTTTGTTTCAGTGCCGTAGTATTTACATTTTCAAATTATCTGCCAATCTATATTCTCAGTAGTTACTCTTGTTATCGTTATTTTCTCTTTTTACCATATGTTCACTATTACTCAATTATTAAAGGTACTTTAAAATGCATTCTGTGACTGAGCATCTAATCCAGGAAGAAGTTATGTGTTGATATGTTCCCTGATCATTTTCTCAGGGAAAGAATAGATCATTGATTAGATTACTTTCCACATTGTATACATATTATATGGCTCAGTTTAGCCTTAGATTTCATAACTGGTTTTGTACAGACAAAGTATTTGTATGTAGAAGGCTCATTAGATTAACTAATGTGTTTTCCTGTCAGGGAAGACCTTTAACATCACTTTCTGACTTCCAGTTATCAACCAGGAACTGAGTATGACAAAACAGGATTAACATACAACTATTTAATTGAAACCTCAAAATCCAAGATACACTTCACTGCATGAGACAGAATGACAGGTTACTCTTCTGTCCTAATTTTCTCCGTTCAGGAATGGCAGAGATATAAGAACTGGATACTTAGCACAGAGCTAAAATAATTCCATAAACATAACAGTGAAAAAAGTCACACTCAACTCACTGAAATCATAATCTGCAGGTAAACTAAATTTCCTGAGCCACCTCAGCTTTAGCATCCTCAACATCCCAATAATGAGAAACTTCATTATTATCACATTTGGAAGAGAAGAAGGGAGGGGGAAAGGGAGAAAGAGGAAAAAAAAAAACCAACCAAACACCTGTATAATAAGTAATAATAATAATAATCCCATCTTTACTTGATGTAAGATCTCATGTACAATATTGTACCAAATTCTCCATATCCTTGACAGTTCCTTCTGCCATTGCAGTTCACCTCCAAATGATATGGTCCAGATAATTTAGCTTTTTCAGGTAAATTGTGCCAAAGCACCTGTCTGACAAGTTTTCTGAATACTTGTTAATAATTCATATATTAAAGAAACAAAAAAAGTTCATAGGGATGGAAATAAGCGAATTTCATGTCAATGTTAAGATAAACAGAACTGTTCTAAGTAATTGCACAGCTTTTTTGACTACAGTTTAATGGTGCTCATGTAGAAAGTATGCCTTGTGTTATGCAAGACATCGTAGAAAATTACCATCATGGTCTCTCCTTAAAATCTTCAACTCTAAGAATAGTTCAGCGAAGATGCTCAAATGTCCAGCCATAAAAAACAGCTAGAATGTCAAACACAAAACTTGCCTGCAAAAGTCGATCAAGGCTAACTGCTAACGATGTATTCTGCTTAACCAAACATTTAAAAACATGGAGAGTTAACATCCCAATTCCCCCACCCTGCCCAAATATAACACTCCTAATATAGAGCTAAATAAGTTCTTTGCATCCCAGTCTTTCTGTGGCGTGAATGATTTATTATGTCATCATCCAGAAGTCCCTTCCGTAAATCCTCACTCAGTTGTGGCTCTAGGACACTAAGTTTGGACATTCGTTCATTGTACATAAGGAGTCTTGCCCATGACACAGAAATGCATTCTTAATTTTGGTGTTCTTGAAAGGGTATCACCCAACACAACCCCAAGAACATCACTACTAAGAAAGACTGACAAAAAAATTTACATGGATTTTTTGGTATCATTATTCAATAATTCATACTCTCCTTTTATATTGTTATTCCAACATATTCAGATATTCAGTTAAAATTAAAGTTATATTTTAACAACTAATATTTGTAAAATACGATTTCTGACAGTTCCATAGAATACCTTACAATTATGCTTCACAACTTTAGTTAGGATTCTTGGTCCTAGGCTACCTAGGATATGCTAGGTACTAGAGAAATGGCAGGTAAGCTGGCCTGCCCAGCAGAGCTGCTTGTCTACAATTCTGACCAGATGAAATGGATGACTAAATAGACAAATAGAAATAGGATGGATGGCAAGTGACTGCAAAAATGAGTCTATCTGCAGAAATTAGCAAGGCTAGATCAGGGCAGAAACAGCCACAAATCTCATCGGCATGGTGTTAAGATTGACCAGTCTTGAATGGAAACACAGACACTATTGAAAGCATTCTTTTGAAAATCACTCTGCTTTTACCATCGAAGTAACTGTGTTCTGGAGCTAGCAGTAGTTGTATTGCAATGAAATATGCATTTATATCTGACAAGGAAAATGCATTTCTTATGCAGGTTTACACCTTATTTAGTGTCTCTCAACAATTCAGTTCATTGCTTTTAAGTAGCTGAATTTTCTAAAAGATGCAACAGGTGACTTCAGTGTTGCTTATTAGCAACTAGAACAAACTTTGCAACAAATTCTTCAATTTTGTTTTTAAAATGTTTTCTTTTTTCTTTTCAATAAATACGAGAGTGTGTTATCGCTCCAGTCTAAACATAAGCGGTGAGATGTACTGCAGAATCAGTAACAGTGCATGAAAAATCTTCTGGGTGATGATCCAAAACTTACTGAAGTTAACAGGAGGGCTTCCTGGTGCTCAGCTGCAAACATATATGCACATCTAAATTTAGACTCTGACTCAGTGGCACACCTGAGTGACTATTTTGTTACTGGTGTTGCATTTACAACCATATGAACTTAAGGACTATATTAATATTGAAATTGTGATGCCCTTCAACGTATTGGAGCAAGCTGCTGAACCCAGCACTCCTGCTGAACTAAACATGACAGTTTATGACTGTTCACCAAACCTAAAGATGCACAATTAAATATGTATGAAGTGCAATTGATTAATTAACTGCTATGCTTGCAGCATAAAATATGTGTTATACTTAAGTAAAAGAGAGTATTTTACCTTGCTTGATGAGGTAGTTTGACTATTGTCTTCACTGAAGAACAGACATGTACTAACAAGCTCCCATGGTAGAATTTAGATACTGCTGAAGGGTAACTGAAGATCAGAGAAGCGTACCACTAACTAGAGGGTCTAGTAGAAAGTATATTACTGCCCATCTGTAAATGAGAACTCCCAAATAACTGCATGGCCCAAGTGGTACATTAAACTTTTAGAAATATTTCAAATTGGACAGACTGAAGAAGTTAATAGAATATTTAAAAAGAAGATACACAGCAGGAAAACACTTGTAAAAAAGTAATACAAGCAGAAGGAATATTACAAAGGTATAATGTAAGAAAAGCTGTACAGAAATACACCACCTGCAGATGAGACAGATTGATTTCAGTCTGCAAGACAAAAAAAGAGAAAATAAATTGTATCGGGAAAACTATACAGAGATCAAGTTGATATAAACTGATGTACATTAAGCAATTAGTGATCAGATTTGTACGTTTTGGTCTCCTATCAGAAACAGACAAAAATGAGACAGTTACATTTCTGTAGATTCAAGGAAGAATTCAGTTGACTAAAATGCCTTGCGAGTTCTGCTGGAAAGTGCAGCATAAGAGCACTTAGGAGATGCACAGACAACAACAGTGCCATGTGAACATGAGAAGTCACTGGTTCATTGCCTGCACCAGAACACTATTTGGTTTGTCCAATGGAAAATCCAGTGGAAATTAAGTATTGCGGAGCAGGTTAAGTTGCAAAGGGAGATTCTGCTTTATAACTTTCACAATTATTTTGTTCATCATTCAACTTCAGGTAGCTCACAAAAACAGTATCTAAGTTAGACTAAATATGTATGAAAAGCAAATCAAGGGCATTACTGTGTCTACAGAAAGGAAACAGTCCTTGCAAACAGAAACAGAAGAAGGAAAGTATTAAATAATTCATACAGCTGAGCACTTTGCAAAAAAATGCTCACTGTGAATTGCATATGGATGTCGGAGTTTATGACTGGAAAACTGATCTTGAAACTCCAGAAAAAAAATTTCATGTCATTAATTTTAAATTCAAAGCAATATTGAAAAGAATTGTATGAAGATCAATAAATAACAATAATTATTGAGGAAAACTATGAATAAAACATTAAATTGCAGGCTGTAAGCCTCTAGGCACTTTGCACCATTAAATACATTTCTATTTTTATATCTTAGCACTCTCTGAAAAAAGGAAGAAAATGAAGAACTTTAAAAGAAAATGATGATTCTTTTACTGAAAGAAAAAGAACCTTGAACACCTTCTTTATTATGAATAAAAATTACACTGAAACGAAAGTCCGCTTCCAATACCATATTATTTAAGTAGAAAAGAGCAGGAATTTGTTCAACAAGAGAGAAATTGCAGGGTAGACTATTTCCAATATAGCATGTACATTTTTAGATACAATACATACATTCTGATGTACCAAGTTTTCTGAACATTGGCATACAAAAGTATATCTCAAGAAGGTAAAAATTATTCCTAGAGATTCAACTGAAGCAGCAATTACAAACAATTACTTTCTCTTCTTGTCGGGAGCTCATGAAACTTGAAAATTTAGTTTGAAGGTCTCTCTGATTTCTAGATTAATAAGATGAGAAAACTGTATGATCTTTCGATGCTTTCCATTTTACAGTTGCTGTGTAGGCCAAATAACTAAAAGGTTTTTCCATAAGAATATAGGTTGGATATGATCTAAAAGAAATCATAACTGAATTTTGTGTATTTTTGGTGTAAACCTTTTTTTGGTATCATTTTGTGTCATTTCATTACGTAACAACTATTGCTTCAATGAGTATGATGTCAGTGCAGGACTTCTGTTATAAAGGTATGTGCTGTAAACTGCATTAATCACAGAACTACTGCTTTGTAATTGTCCTGGTTTCCACTGGGATAAAGTTAATTTTCTTCCTAGTAGCTGGTACAGTGCTGTGTTTTGGATTTAGTGTGAGAATGATGTTGATAACACTCTGATGTTTTAGTTGTTGCTAAGTAGTGCTTATCCTAAGTTAAGGATTTTTCAGTTTCCCATGCTCTGCCAGCAAGCAGGTGTGCAAGAAGCTGGGAGGGAGCATGGCCAGGACAGCTGACCTGAACTGGCCAAAGGCATATTCCATACCATAGAACGTCATGCTTAGTATATAAACTGGGGGGAGTTGGCCGGGAGGGACAGATAGCTGCTCAGGCATCGGTCAGCAGGTGGTGAGCCACTGCATTGTGCATCACTGTTGGATTTTCTTGGATTTTATTTCTCTTTTTTTTTGTTATAGTCCTTTTCATTACAATTATTATTATTGTATTTTTATTATTATTAGTTATTAAACTGCTCTTATCTCAACCCACGAGTTTTACTTTTTTTTCCCGATCCTCCTCCCCATCCCACTGGGAGGGGGGAGGGGTGGGTGGCTGCATGGTGCTTAGTTGCTGGCTGGGGTCAAACCACGACAATAATGAAAACTGTGTCATTTCTTTGTAATGGTTCTGTTTAAACATTTATACCTATCTCTTTCATTACAGTGCAGGGTTTCTACTTTCTGATTCTTGTTAAAAGCTGATGACTCTTTTCTCCCTTTTAAATTTGTGAAATCATTCATTTTTAACTTACTAAGTAGTCATTTCCTTCCATTCAGTATGCCTTTTTTCAAACATTTATTTTTCAAGTATTTAGTATGTGTCATTGCAAGTTTCTGTCAGGTAGTCTGCATCGCTGGCCCTACATTGCCTTAATTACTAACATCCAAGCATTGGTCAAATGGTTCTAAAAACTACTAGGCTGCGCACGCCTCAGTATGAACTTGAGACTGCGCAGTGTTCAGCACTCTTCCTCTAATGCGGCAAGACATAATAAAATAATTGTGTGCTTGTTTTTTTAATATAAAAGTAGTTCTATAGGTGAATTAGCCATATATTTAAAATCAAGTACAAGGGAGATAAGTCTACAACATACACACCACATTATTATATTTACTATTAATGATTATGAGATCTAGATATGTGTTTTAATTTTCAGCTTCATGAGCCGTTCTCTCCTAGATCCAATCTCTTTTGTCATTTTAGCAAGCTCTGTCCTGATGCAAGACGTTGAAGTTTCCTCACCCTCTTAGCTTATTCCACAACATTCAGAAACTCTTTTCTGATTTATTGTCCAAATTTATTCTTGACCAATAAATACAAATACGATAACACATCAAGGTCTGATTCCATATCTCTCAAAGCTAATGATACTCCTATACTGAATTCAGCACACTCCTTAATTGTTGATAACTGACAAAGGAAGCTACAGGTTTTGTTT
Organism: Gymnogyps californianus; assembly: GCF_018139145.2. Classification (NCBI taxonomy): domain Eukaryota; kingdom Metazoa; phylum Chordata; class Aves; order Accipitriformes; family Cathartidae; genus Gymnogyps; species Gymnogyps californianus. The sequence goes on along the minus strand of NC_059477.1, from coordinate 23,066,235 downwards.
CACAGATGAGACACTCTTCTATGTTTATTTACTGATAGAAAGTTGAGTGCACTGTTACTGAATCAAAATACTGACTGAGTGGCAGGAATACAAAAATAACCATACTTTCAAAGGCCAGTTACACACTACTTTCTTGTAACTTGTGAGGATCATCAGGCCAAGCCAGAAATGTTTTAAGTTCAGCCCTTGAAATAGAAAATGGGTATTAAAAATGTTGGACAAGATGATCATAGAACCCCTTCTTGCTTCATGCACAACATGCGTTACATGTATTCCCAACATCCAATGAGTAAAGTAATACTGAAAACAGCCTCAAAAAACTACCATTTGCCAAAGAAAGAGAGCAGGAGAGATCCAGAATACTGACAAATCCTAGAACTGTCCTGGATCAAATGAAAGGTATGTCAAGTTTATTTTTCTGCTTCACAGAGTGGCCAAAAGATGACTAAGGAACACTGGAGAGAAGGAAAGAAAAGAGTCTTTAAAGATATTAAAAAAAAAAATCTCAGCAAGAACTGAACCTGTTTGACTAAGGATTTATTCAACTGCTTAACTACAGTTTGAAATAATTTTCTGAGTCATATGACATAATATATGGATTAAAATTTAACACTGGAATCTGAAGGCAATCTCTAGCCAATGACAAATTTTAGGTGGAGCTTTAGACAGAACTTTTGTTTTGTGCAATGACCAGCAACAACTCAAAAAATACAAGATGAAGAGGGAAAAACAGTAAATTTTGTTAGTTGTTTTTTTAATTGCACCTTCATGTAGGGGACTAAGATTTTAAATATTCCATAGGTGTGGCTAAATAACTCCAAAATACAAAACACCTAGTAGGACTGTGTTGTAGTAGAGCAGTGTTTATAAATGTAGGTAGTAACAGCCAAGTTACTACCTACAGAAGTGATAGGTTTATCACTGAGCCAATACCAAACACTGAATAGTGCTAGAAAAAAAAAATGTCTAATTAAAGGGACCGTAAGGCTTTAAGAACTGATCTTAACATACAAGAGAAAGAACAGACGTGATCTATGTTATGCTGAACCTATTTCTGCATAATTAACATTAAAAATCCTAGTATTTTCACAGTAATTTAACTATTTTACTATTTTGGTATTAAAAGAAATAATATGTCTACTGCTATACCAGTTTTGATCACAATAAAATAGCAAATTTGTAATGAATCCTTGCATTCTGCTACAGCAGAGAAAAGCTGATACCACTAAGACAGCACCGAAGTAGGAACAAAACCAGTATTTTGAATAGTTACTGACTGTGAGGGTGACTAAAATAGTTTGTGTAAGAGTATCTATAGTGCACTGTAGGCAAAAATACTAGCTCTAGAAAAATGGTCACTATTTCAGAATGTACACGCTAACTACTGCATGGACAAAATGTCCTTTATAATGACTGACACTTCTCTAGCCGCTATTGTGCCAGTGTTGATACTGCACTAGAAGGTAAGTGCAGTGAGCCCTTTAGATCTGCAAGTGAGCCTCACGGAAGCCAGATAAGCTGCCTCAAATGTTGAAGCAGCATCCTTGCACTTTTGCCTTCAGAAGAGTTCAGCCTGATCAACAAAGCAGAAATTTTGGAGATCACGAGCATGTCTGACCCATTAAAGAACACATGGCCTGACTCTTGGATAACCCATATAATGACCCCTTTCAAAGAAAACAAACTACTAGGAGCCATAATGAATCATGTAATCTGTCCCACTCTAAGAAAGCTACATATGTCAAGAAAGAAGTTTTTCAACCTCTAATAGCTCCACTATCGCCCAAACCATGGACAACCTGGTCTAGTGAATTAACTAAACCACGATTTTTTTCTCCCTCTGCAGTCTTTAGCAACACTGAAGACTTTGTCATGATAGTATATTCACAAGTTCATTAAGAAATAAACAGGACAGCATAGTGATGGACAGCTTATCAGACAAAACAGTAGTCTTCTGCACCTGTTCCCCATAACTGTTATCCCTGCCTTATGAGGTAACATGCAGTATTATTTCACTTCCTATTTCCACATTCACACTAAGCTTTCATCAAAAGTGTACCAATGCTGCTACACTTCTAGAAATCCATTGTGCATAGCCCCCCCAACATGTAGTGTAAGGCCATTTCCACATGCCTCTTTGGTCTTCTTGTGCTCAAAAGAAAAAATTATTTTGAAAATTATTCTGAAATTCTTTTAAGCACAAGATGACCAAAGAGGCATGTGGAAATGGCCTTACACTACACGTTGTAAAAGAAATTCATGTGCTCCAGAGAGCTCAAGAGTTGTACTTGTACGTGACTGCAAGCCACATGTCGGGGTGGCACATTTGTCACCCTGCATTCCCCCTTTCAGGCCAGGCTCACAGTGAGGATGCAAAGTAAATTGCATTCTAATATTTTTTAAACAAAAAAAAGTAAGTTCATTTTCAAAACAGATTTTTCTGGATTTGAAACATCTTCCTGGATGTTTATGGTGTAACTCTGGGAAAGCAGAAAGTGAAGATATCCTTCATTATCTGGTTACTAGTTTTTCTGAAGGCATGATTCCATCAACACCTCCAACATCTGTTTATGACAATATAAGTTATTTAGGTCTCTGCATGCAAGTGATATAATTTTACTATCTTGCATTTCAAATCAAAGCGTGCATTCTAAATTTCCATAGTTTAATTGTAGTATTCGCTTTATAATTATTTGTAAAATTGTTGAGCTTTGCTTCTTCAGTGGAAAAATCTAGGAAAATACCTCTCTTCTTTTTAAGCTTAGTGATTAAAGAAACCATATGAACTATATTTCTTCATCTTTTCTGGTGTCAGGGAGTGTGCTGACCATCTGGAATACTTGAGGTTTGTTTCTGAATTGACAGATATTATATCTAATGATTGCATACCTTTAAGCACCATGCCTTTGAAAAGAAAGGAAACCAGAAACCCAAAGTGTGGCTTGCCTCAGAAAGAAAATTTGGATATATAATCTAAAATAAACTTTGGCTCAAATGAAATAATTTGTATTTACAAACATAACACATTAGCAAAACTACATATTAAAATGTATGCTGATTAACAGAGATTAATAGAACATTCACCTAACCTGCAGTATATTTCAAAAGGAAGATTTTAGAAATAAGTGTTAAGATTCAAGTTTGAGCATTTTATATTTGGTGTGAGTCACTCAGCAGCTCCTTATTTGATTTAATAATTGGGATGTGTATTTGTCTTCAAAGACAAATCAAAACACAATGCTTGTAAAACTATAGGTAGATTTTTTGTAATGGAAATGTCTAATTACGGTACCATTAATGGGACAAGACAGTTCAGCCACCTGAGGTAAAAAATGAATTATATACAAAACGAGTTGCCGTCTTACCAAATCTTACCAAAGCTGAGTCATTGAGCTAAATAACATGTCTTCCAATGCATTGTTCCATGCAGCACTTTAAAGTGCTTCTTTTTTCACTGGAGTTTGCCAAATTGCTAAGCTACACAAACATTGGTTGCTTGCATATAGCCACATATGAAGGGAAAAAATATTTCAGACTATAACTGATAACTTCTGTGCGAGAAAGTAAATTTTTATCCCAAATAGTGCTACAGTGACAAGTTCCTATAACTGGCCTTCTGTCTCTAAAGTCAAATTTCATTGCTGAACAACTTAGCTGGGTCCCAAAGAAGTGTTCCAAAGGCCCTTCCTTTCCTTCCTTCTTTCCTTCCCTTCCCTTTCTTTCCTTTCAGAGGCTTAAAACCAAACCTGTTGGATGTACTTGTGATTCAAAAACAAAACAAAAAAGAAGCAAATATATTTGTTGTGGTTTAACCCCAGTCAGCAGCTAAGCACCACGCAGCCGCTCCCTCACTTCCCCCTTGCTCCCGGTGGGATGGGGAGGAAAATCGGGAAAGAAGGTAAAACTCGTGGGTTGAGATAAGAACAGCTTAATAACTAAAGTAAAATACAATACTAACAATAATAATAATGAAATATAATAATAATAATAGTAATGAAAAGGAATATAACAAAAAAAAAAAAAGAGGGGGAAAAAAGGGAAAAAAACCCAACAGTGATGCACAATGCAATTGCTCACCACAAGCAGCGATCCGCCCCTCCCAGCCAACTCCCCCCTGTTTATATACTGAGCATGATGTTCTATGGTATGGAATATGCCTTTGGCCAGTTCAGGTCAGCTGCCCCGGCTCTGCTCCCTCCCAGCTTCTTGCACACCTGCTTGCTGGCAGAGCATGGGAAACTGAAAAGTCCTTAACTTAGGATAAGCGCTACTTAGCAACAACTAAAACATCAGTGTGTTATCAACAGTATTCTCACACTAAATCCAAAACACAGCACTGTACCAGCTACTAAGAAGAGAGTTAACTCTGTCCCAGCCGAAACCAGGACAATATTTAAACCTGAATTTAACCTTATAATGCTGCTCTCAGGATCACCATTTATCACATCACACATCAACAGTATAACACAAATTTAACACAAGTCTACTCAGTAACTGCAAGAAATATTTAAATTGTTGATATAATATGGAAGATGAGATGAACTTATATTTTAGTAATAACAGAAGGAAAGAACATACAAACAAGAACCAATTTTAGGTTGAACGGATATGCAAACATTTTGCACATTTCATTTTTATAGAAGATGTAAATAGAAACGCTAACAATTCCCTTTCCTTCAGATTTTTATGCCTGGTACTTCAGGCTGTCTCTTAGTGTGCCCCAGCTTCTATTATTAATAAGAAACAGTATGGGAATTCTACACATTAAAATGTTTCAACAACAGTTTTAGAAACTGCATTCTAGACTCAGCTTTTCTCTCTGATAAATGTCTTTTTTCTTTACAGGTGAGTTCCAATGTCATGTGCCCTAGTGTATAACTCTGTAACTGTAATACCTCAGTGAGAATGGGTGAGTCATGATGCCTTCATTGCTCCCTAATCCCATTATCCATCTATATCTCCTCTACCTACCTAAATAGCTTTATTACCCTCCTGATAGATTCACACAGAAGCAGGAAATCAGCCTAGAGATCGGCACAACTGTAACAAATCTCTTATAATTTATCAGCTACCTAAATGATCAGCCACCCTGCTTGTAGTGACTCTTTTTGAAATTTGCCAAATAATAAGTTCATATCTTGGTGAATTTTAAGTACATAAGTGGAACAGATCTAAACTTTTACTTCCTCCTCCATGAATTTCCTCATATATTTCCTATAGATACATCACATTGCCTATTATTCTTTGGTTTTTCCAATTGCCTAAAAAGTTCTGCTTTTATACATGAAACATACAGGCACACATGCATATACAAACACACATATCAAATGTTCATTTTATTTACATGAATATTTGCGCGACTTCTTCTCACACACCCAGATGCATGCATAGTATTAAACCTTTATCACTTTGTTTTGTGAGATGTGTCTTGTTAGAACACATACCTTGTTCTTGCAGAGGTCAGACTAAGCTTCCATTTTCCTTTTTTTCTAAAGAAGAAGAGTTTTCCAGTAAGACTTCTTGGCCCAGGCCAGTAGTTCATGTACAAGAAGTGGCATTTTTCTATAGATCTCCATTGACTCTCTCCTTCAAGGTCTTCGGCTTAGACCACAAGAGTTTCCAGTGTTATGTGCAACTTTATCTCTCTTGGGACACAATTGTCATGGAGCTATTTAAAAAAGAAAATATTTCTGTTCATGTTTCTAGCAGTTTGGGGGTTTTTGTGGTTTTTTGGGTTGGGGGGGTTAAGTTTAGTTTTGTTTTTTTGGTTGTTGGGTTGTTTTGGGTTTTGTTTTTTTTTTACAATTAGAAAATTGGCAATTTACCAGAGAATAAAATTGTTCCACTTTTTTAGAGGTATTTTAATCTTCCCTTTAATGCCATTTCTCATTCAAAATCACCGTGTGGTTAAAATATACATTCTTTTATTTAGCTGGTAAATTGACATTTTTATGTACAACAGATTGCTCACTTTATCTTCTTATAAGGAGAGAAAAATAACTGAAAAATTTACTTTATCGGGACACCTTATGAGAGACAGAGCTACATATACTTAATTTTTTTTTTTAATTTTAAAAAGATTTTAATTGTCTTAACCCAACAGTCACAGAAGAATTAAGCTAATTATCCAAGACACTTCGGATGTTTCAGTCTGCTTCAGTTTCTGAGCAGTAATTGGAGGACAAATAGCATGCTAAAAAGCAGTACTTGGGCTTTAATAATTAGCACCATGAAGCAGGGAAATAACTGCAGTCTGTTGTGTGCCTATAAAAAGTATCCTAACCAGAAAAGTCTCAAAATTTCAGATGAGGAATTAGAGAAGGGTGCCTCTTGTCCTTGCTTTCAAAATGCGCATTTGCTTCCTGTTTCAGCTTTAAAACAGTAATTAATTGAAGGATTGCTTTGTGATGATTACTGTTATAGAGGGAGAAAACCAAGAGGAATAAGCAAAAAGAGAGATGGCATACAGAAGCTGATTCACAGACAGGTCATCATGTTCAGTGTTTCTTGTTTGCTATAGCTCCCTTGAAAGCAGAAGTACTTTGTATACCAACTTTTGATTAGCATGAGTAAAAATACAGCATTAATTCCCAGAGGGCTGTTAGACATTCAAGGAGAGCAGGCAACTGATCATATAAACAGCAGCAGACAATATATTAATAAATCAGCAGATCTCCAAGTATTTCCAAGAGTGCCAAGTGACACTTGGCAAGTGACATAGTATCTAACTTCACAATATACATCTTACTGATGTTTTTGCATTGCCAAAACCAGGTAATAGTTCAATAAATAGTATCTTCTACTTTAGTAGATTCTTACAGTACTTCTACTATAGCCAACTCAAACCATCTTTTATCTTAAATATACCTCAGCTGTCCAAGAAGATTTCCACTGTATCTTGTAAAAATACCTTTCATTTTCATTATGATCCTTTTGATATTGAAGTAGTACCTGCCTACAATAAATCAATACTGGAGCTGAAAACATCCTTAAATACAGTAGAATCCAATGCCATGTGCATATTTTCTCAGACGACATGAAGGCAATTGGCACTGAGTTTACAGAACACCATAACTGATGGAAAAGCTGTTGCTGCTCATGAAATAGTTAAACATAAAGCCTTGCCCAGATGGCTGGAGAACAGCTTCACTAAGGCCATTTATATCAGATAGCACAGGCGTCTCAAATAATGTAAAAATGATTCTTGGTAACCACCACACAGGTGGTCCTCTCTCTCTCAAGGTCCAAAAGGACAGGGAAAAATAATATAACTTGCAGCAGCCCTCAGATGTCTACAAAACACACCAGATAAGAGAGAAGAGGAAGGGGGAAAGGCAATCCCTTGCAGCCACAGAACAAGTGCAAGGTCTTCATCACTCCCATTTGTGCTTACAGCCTGAGTGCCAGAATGGGTAGAGACCAAGAAGAAAAGCTGTGGTATAAAAGTCTTTGATCCTCTTTTCCTACCAGGAATCTAAATTGGTAGTCAGAACAGTAATGCTGCTAAGTTGGAGGAACTACAGAGGCACCACATCAGACAGTCAAAATAAATCCACTATGTTTTGATACACTGCATAAATTATGTCCTCTTATGTACTACCCCAGAAGGATGATAAAGAAAAACACATTAAACCTGAAGACAAGTCTCTAATATCTCTGGAGTACACCACAACATTGTCCCACTTGGCATATTCACCGGGGAGATGAGTGAAATCTCCATACGGCTGTTCACTTGACACTTTTAAGGTAAATTCCTGATTTTAAGTTCAATTCAGGTCTTTGTCACTGCAAGCCTGGAGGCTGCTCTAGTAAAGAGCAGTTTCTGAGATAACTAAACTCGAAGGTCAGCTAATCGATAATGTCTTAATCAATCAAAAATTTGGTCCAACAAATAAACTGGTATGTTCCTCTAAAGGCAACCATATGGTTAGCCTGACAACCCCACCAATGAATTTGTCAATAACTCATAAAATATTACACAGTATTAAGCAAGCTGCTGTAGCGCTGGCAATAAAGTCATGTTGGACCAGTTCCTTTCTGTACATGCCTGGATTTACTTCCAAACAAGATAGCACAAAATGCATCAAATATATATACAAGAATAAAAAGCTCAGTCTCTCCAGTTTGTCTGGATCTCTTTGTGTTGCTCTGGCCACATGGAGACCAGAAACCAACTCAATTTCCCCAGCCAAGAACTTCCTTATGACTGCAGAACTGGTACAGAGCCCCTCTGGCAGACACAAAGCTGGCACTTTTACTGCACCTCCCAGCCCCAGTTCAGGAAGCACAAGGGGCACTGCTGGGCCCCAACTCTTCTCTGTTGGCAGGCAGCTATTTAGAGGCCAGTTGGAATACTTTAGAATATCTCCAAGACTGCTCTAAACTGTAGTGGGTTGGCATAAAACTAGTCTGGGAATAAAATGGGACTGCAAAGCTCAAATGTTCATTTTTTTTGCTGTCTTGCCCCATTAGTTATCGTGTATTCTACTTTTTGCTCATTCAATCTCTTTTTCTGCTGCAGTTTCCAAGATTTTCCAAGCCCTTTGCTTTCTGAGAATATGAGAATTTGATATCGGAATTAATACAGAAGGTCTTCGTTACTGTGAATTTTCAAGTTATGTTCATTCAAAGGACAAATATTAATAAGGAAAAGAGATCAGGGGCCCCCCTGAATCACCATGTTTGAGCTTTAAGCTTACTCAAACCAAGCAAACTTGGACAATACTTTCTTTAGCTAGCTTTAATAACCTTTAAATCTTTTCCCAGTTTTTGTCTCTACATGTTGAACTCTTCCCCTTCTTTCTGCTGGAACACTGCTTGGCTTGGAGAGTGGCAGTTATGTATAATAATTATGGTCTGTACTGCATCCTTCAAATAGATGCTTGCTTTCTTTTGTAACTCCTTAACAGTGAGATTGTTTTCTAACTTGCAATTTTGAGGCTACATGGCTGGCAATGCAATATGATTCTTTTGCACCAAGCTTCTTTTTCCTCAATGCTCTCCTAAAAAGCTGTTAGTAAAATGTCAGTCTCCATGTAAATTAAAAGAGACTGAAAAATTTCTGTGGGGGGAGGACATGTTAAAATAATATATTCATCCCTAATGGCAATGTGGGAATAACAACTGTGCTTTGCCATTAGTCATAGCTTGGAATCACACCTGTCAGCCAATAACATTATGCACAAACGTTATCCCCTTCAACACCAGAGTATTGTAGAAACGTTGACTGGTTAATCCTCACAGTGCCACTTCCAACATGTGATTGGGAATTAATGTTATTCCTATTCTACAGAGGAAGAATTGAAGCCATGTTTCTTCTAAAGCATGCTACGTTAGAAGATGTGATCTGCTTGTGGCAGCAAAGCACTTCATGCAGACTACGCTCACTGTGCTGGTAGCTAAGCTACCTCTAAGAGAATCACCTCATGGATGTCTAGTACATCTTCACTGTCAGCACAGGCTGAGGCAAAAAGACCAATGCTTTCTGAGTTTAATAACTGCACATGGAAAAATAAATATAGCAACAATTATTCCTATGTAGATAGAGCATGCTGGTGCCCCCCATTATCTGCAAGGTAATCACACCATTTAAGCAAATGCTAATTTCAGCAAGACTTTAGATATTGACTCAATTTCTGAGTAATTGTTCATAAATTACTTGCCTAAAACTATTACTAATACACCTTCATAAGCAAAGCTTGAATTAAGCTTCTCTGGTTCTGCACACTCTTCAGTTGGGTACCCACTGGTGTACTTCATAACTACAGCAATAAGAATTGAGACTTTAGTGTTTTCCAAGTGTATGTGAAGAATTACCCTTACCTAAACTGGTTCCCTGGAAAACTCTGATGTTTCAGGTAAAGATCCACTTGTAAATGTGCTCTATTCTGTTGCAGATATACCTCTGCCACATGACAAAAAAAACATAAAGTGGCTGCCATACTCCATAGTTCTCTTTAGATAAGATGCTTATCAAGAACATGCACACACAGAAAGAAAGCAGGCAGAAATCATTAGGAAATACACTCCACTTCTGTTCTTTTAAGCTGAAACATACGCTGCTGTATCCTCTTCATGTGGCAAGTAGCCGTTTCAGGTACTACTTTTCCACCAACAGACTCTCTTCTCCTTCAAAGGAGCTTAATATCCTTCTCTGTTAAGAAGAGAAAGTGAAGGAGTTAAGAACGAGTATGAGAAAAAGGCCAACAATTAGAGAAGGGAAGGAGAAAGAGTGAAAGATGTGCACAGAGCATGTCGGGGAGCATCAAGGGGCAGCTGCTCTGCAAGGGAAAGTGAGCTGGGAACAAGTGCAGTAACAAGGCTGGCACAAGCAACTTCACCAAGGAGAGCCAAGATGTAAAGTAGCAAGTCCAGGTCAGGGCCAGAGATGATGGTCAGGGTCAGACACAGTCCCAATCACCCAGCAAGTCTGTAGTGATTAGGTAGGACTGTTCCTTGCCAGGAAACTAAAACTGTTCTGAATCTACCCTAGATGATCTAACGGTGGGATTATCTGCTTATGAAACAAGAAATGCATTTCCCCTTCTGCTGACCAGAAGACACATCTTCTTTATCTTAGAGAAGAGACTGGCCACTCTAACACATGCTGCCATCACGCACAAAGCAGAACACTGCTATCACACTGAGGGCAATGCTAACATTGCAGGGAAAATGCAGTTCCTACAACAGGTGAAAATCCACATAACAAGCACAGGAAGATCTGGGCTATCACTTTCATGTGATTCTGGTTTTCTGTCACTGGAGTCAGCCTCAACATCCTGTCTTTTTAATAAAAATCCTAAATTTCTAAGAGCCAGGATTTTCAGGGTCTTGTTTCAACACGTATGTAGATAGTTATTATCCAGAAAAAATTATGTGGATGGAGAAGCCAAAGTAAAGTCCAAGAGCTCATCCTGGAACCCTTACAAGAGGATTAAATTAAATAGGGATAACATAAACAAAATCAGGTTATCAGAATTTTTATTTGCTGGTATGAAGGACAATTAAGAAAGAATAAAGGATGTAAAAGAGACTGTATTTGAAATACCTACCCAAGCAGCATTCTTACTGTACAGATGATCTGAAATCAAAGAATAGCAAAAAGAGAAAAAAGAAAAAGACCCTTTAAGACATTATTAATGCTACCTAATCACGCTGACTTATACTAGACCAACAAATCCATTAGAAATACTTAATAAGGACAGATAAAATTAGTTTCTTCTACACTTAATTCCATACATGCATTTAAGGCTGCCCTAAGCTCTTCATGAAACATAATGGTGTCTTTTAGCCCTTTCCTATTCAATTTATTAAAAATTGGAGACCTTAAATGTGAAAATCTGTATTAATGATACATTAAGACTGCAGAGTTATATGAAATAAATCAGAAATACTTATTTCTCAAATATACACTCCAATGACCTTGACATGACATTACTTTTTGCTGTGTGATACAACTCTACATATATAATAACATTACTATCCTAAGAATCATACATTTTGAGCTTTCTGGCTTTCAAAGGCAATCTGAGTCCTTACCATTGCATTAATACAGACCTTAGACTCCTTTATTATCTTCTTTAGACCAGAATGAAGGAAAATACCTTGACCTACGTTTGAAGAGACAAAATAGTCTGAGAGAGCGAGCTTTTGCTGCAGGCTTTTACATGATTTCTGTTTATAAAGGACAGTTAAAATACCCTCAAAGTAAACTCAGGAGAGTCATTACTATAGAAGCAGAGGCTGGAGAAGAACCACTCAGCTTGATATCAGCAAACGTAAAACGCAACCAGAGCTGGACAGGAGGATTTTATGTCGAACATGTAGGTAGATAGGAACATCTGGAAGGAGAAAAGACTATACAAGAACTAATGAGATTGCCACACATTATTTTTCCCAGGCAATGAGTATCATAGGTAAAAAGTCTGAACTGCAGCAAGAGGAGCAGAAACTGTCTGCAGAATTCATGACTCCTAGAATGCTGACAGTAAAATTTTGCTAGAGGCATTTCTGTAATTTAGTGTTTGTTTTGCTTTGGGGGAAAGTGGGGGGGACAACAACTAAAGGATATTTTATCTCTGCACTGAAAATGCATTCAACTTTCTAAACAGGCATATACTTTAACCTTACCATTCTTTGCTGTTCACAAGAAAGCTAGCATATGAGAGGAATCATAGAATCTCACAGCACTGACAGCTGCCTGTCTCAACTCATTAATTGACTTTCTCTTCTTGGTCCCTACGCTTCATATTTGAACAGTTCTTATTGTTCTTTTCAGCTTTTTTTTTTTTGCCTTTTTTTTTCCTCCCTGTTAAACTGTATTTTCCTAAATTACTTATTTTTCTCCAACTAGCATCATTTTGCCAGACAAGACGGTTTGGCATTGCTTTTTGTATTACAAAGAAACATTTCCTTGTTGACACAGAGATAACCCCAAAGCTAATGACTCTGTTGGTGAAGTAAGGATAATTAATGCTGACCAGAAGATGCAATGTTTTCCTCTCACTCCCCTGAAATTATATCAGGCTCTAGGTGGATAAACGGATAATTAATATTGCAATAGAAACAAACCCATGATTTCTAAATCCAGATGGCTTTTAAGTATTACCTACATGCATATGTGAGGTGAACTTTTTCCTTTTTCTGAGTTCTTCATAAAGCAAGGACACAATCTAAAAACTTTTCTAAAAGACAAGTTTTTCAATAATGTAATACTGGATATGGTGTAGGGTTCAAGTTTATTATCCACATGAGATCCATAACCTATGAATACAGTACTGTTAAATAATGTCATTCTTCTCATAAAGTATATATTTTCCAACTGGGTGCAAGTTAAAATAGTTTGATATTTATGTTCTTGTGAGACTAAAGTGCAGATGGACATAAAATTTGTCATGGAGCCCAGAAAAAAAGAAGTCTCCAGGTGGTTTTTTCTACCACAGCAGTCATGTACAATTCAATACGTGCTCCAGACCATTTAGTTCTTCTAAAAACAGTGTCAGCAAAATTTCTGGGTCTTCAGTGAATATTTTAAAAATTTTAATCAGGCTGAAACATTAATGTTCTTTAGCAAGAAGGCTGCATCTCACCGCTGAAGGATTAGCAAGTGAAGAAAACAACAGCATGGAGCTGTAGATAAGTAGATTCTAGCAATACTTTCATTGCATACATAACTAGATTAACATTTTACTAATGGGGTTAAATTTCAAACATTCAAGGAGCCTCAAAGTCCTGTCATTTTGGGGTCTCACACAGAAAACATACACACTGCTGACATCTCAAGTGATCTGCTGATGGTAGAGCTCAAGGACACTGTCAGAAATCTGTACTACAATATTGTTGCCTGAAGGATGTCTCTCACTTTCAACAACTCTGGGAGCTATTTCAGAGAATTCCTGGAGTCTCTGAAAAATGAGAGATTTCACAAAAATGAAAGCACGGTAATTTAGAAAAATAATTTTATAAAGTTTTACTTTAAAAAGCACCTGTTACACCTCATGTGTTTAACATAAACCTCCTGCTAAGGATGTTGACAAGTCCAGCACACAATGAGCACACAACAAGTAGTGGGGCTTATGCACAGAGCATAATGTATGATATGCACAACTTTACCAGACTAGTATAATATTCTATTTCTTATCACTGTACGGCAGCTACTAATGTCAGTAACAGCAGCATTATTAAAAAATGTTGCTGTGGCACACAGAATCTTACGATTCCTATTTTTTAACTAAAAAAACCCTCTTTTCCTCAGTGTCTTTTCTCCTAAGGCATAATAAAGTTGAATTTTGAATTTATGCTATGCTGTCCTTCTCTCCCACTAAATGATCTAAATACAGGAGCTCAAACTGAGAATTCTTTTTTTCTTGAAAAGACTCTACAGACAACCAGTTTTCAGTTTTTTTCTTTTATGTAAGAATTTTCCTAATATAACAAATATGAAAAAAATGGACACTACCTATCCATTGATAAAATGGAAAACAGATATTCCAGGCAATTTTTTTCTGTTTGTGCATCTCTCTCATATGAAACTAACCAGAATTTTTTTTAGCAGTCACATGCTAATGGCATGTTTACATTATGAATAATAAGTTGAATAACAATGCCTGTAAAAAGACTGGTCCCCAGATTTCACATTTCATCAGTCTCATTTTATGATTTTTTTTTTTTAAATAACAGCAAATCCCAGAAACTCCAAGGAGACTTACAGCACTTTTGCATCAGGCTCTTTACAAACATTACAGAAATACAATCTCCAGGGCAGAGAGCTGATAATCAAACACTCTGCTCCTAGAGGATTTGGGCACACACACTGTAAGCAGCCCAACTGCTGTCAAGCCTGGCAAACAAAGTACTTATTCAGATAGATATAAATGGATTTGATTACAGTTTCACTGAACTAATTTTAAACCACTCAAACTCTCTGCATTTAAAAGCAGAGAAGTTCTGGGCCGACAACAATCCCAGCTTCCCAACAGCTTTGCAGATGTGGATGTTTCGGGAGTCGTTGGTAACAGAAAGGCTTTAGCATGAGGCACTGGGGCCTGTACACATGGGAGGGGACGAGGTGCTCTGTTCCCAGGGCCTTCGTGGTTTAGTTCTTACAAGGCAGGATATGTCATTTATACCAAAACCCTTAGCCAAATACCAAATCAGTCTCCCCAGTCTGGCTGGATAATGTACATTAAGAAACGAACACACAATCCTTACAGAAAAAGCCTTCTGCACCGCTCAAAGCCATGTGGGGAATGCTGCTGTCAAAAGCGGCAGCCTCCCTGTATGCTGGGACTGGGGCTTCCTCTCCTGACATGCTGCTGCCTGTGTGGGTAGGGGCGGCTGGTCTTGCCAGCCAGTCACCGGAAGAGACGTGGGTTATGATGGAGAACAAAATGGCGGCACCCTGCTATAAAACAGCAGACCCATGTGTAAGTAGGGGAAGGGCCTTCCAGATCTAATATACTCTGGGTAAGCTGGTAGGTTTTTTTCATTTAAAAATCCAGTTGGATTTTAAACTTGATTAAAAATCAAGTCCAAACTTGATTGCCAGTTTGGACTATGCCCCTAAGAGGGCAAATGTTGGTCACACAAATACAGGACTAGGAGTACATAATAAAAATTACCAAATTCACCTGAAAATATTGCATATTAATGCCTTAGCTCTCTTTCTCTTTTAAAAGCTTTATTCTGTTATGTAAGCCAGACATATTTAAAAGTTCTTAAGAGAAATGCTCTGGTGTATTCTCCCTGCCACAATCCTCAGGTAGCTACACATCCCAGCCTGTGAACGACTTAGCTGGGCAACACAATGTCTTGAGCTAAAAGGAAAGACATACTGACAGAATTACTAGTCTTTCCTTTTTAGTATTTTCCCTATTACTCTCCTTGTTGGAAAAGCGTTCTGAACTTAAACTTTATTAGAGAAACCAAGGAAATAATTTGTAAGTACTCTGTAATAGGTTTGTGTGATTCCCAACAATATTTTATTTTTCCAATAAATAAAACAGGGACTGTAGCAATAAATAAATAAAATAGGCACTGTGGTAGGGACAAGGTTTAAGAGACACCCTCAAAGTACAGCTGCCCAGAACGATACTGCCGCTGCTCTGTGTGGTTTGGGAAGGCAAGGAAGGGCCAGAAGAGCAGCTCTGAGATAAATTAATATCAGATGTACACTAAAAATCCCAATCCTGATATTAAACACTTCTTGGATGATTTTTAAGGTTTCTTTTGAATACCAGAAGTAATGCCAATGTCTGAAATTATGTCCCCATGCACTCTAAACAACAGTCCTTGAATTTTATAAGAATTCTGAATCCTGGCAGGACCACTGGCTCCACTGTGGTTATTAACACACTGCCGAAAACTTATCACTTCCTTGTAAAATATTTTTCCTCCATGAAAGCAAATGCAGAGCAGGAGTTGAAACCAAAAATACTGTGGACTGGCAGTAAAAATGCCAATAAGCAGATTGTGAACCTCTGCACACAAAACTAAGTTCACTCATCCAAGTAATTTTAACTCAAGCCTATATAGTCACTGCACTGAGTCATGCATCAGACAATTTTTCTATTCAGAAGTAGAAAGTAGAGAGTAGAGTATCAAGAGTAATGTAGGCTTTTTTCTTCTCTTTCCCCCCCCCCCCCCCCAAAAAAAGGGACACCAGCATATTAGAGGGATTTCAAAAAAGAACAGGAAAAATCATTAAAGACTTGGAAAGGAACTAATTTGTGAGAAAAACATAAAATACCTAGCAGCTTGTAGTCTTGCTAAAGGATGAATGAGAAGATATATAACTGACAGTCAACATGTACTGGACAGATTTAAGCAACAATGATAATGTATTTAGAAGCTGTATTACAAGAAGTAAGAAAATACAGCTGAAAAAATTAAGATTTAAATTGGATACATAACTGTGAGGTGGGAGGTCTTATGGAAAATCAATGGGACCGTGGATATTATTTCGTGACCAGGTTAAATGAGCATAAAACCAAAGTGCTGCTGAAAGGATAGGCCCACTATTCCCTCTACTCCCAGTCCCCAAAGAAATATTCATTCTGTGTAAGCAGACCAGAGAGCGCTCTTATGTCTTCTAATGCAGACCCTAGACATATGTCATGCCCTAGATCTACCATCTCCTGTTATCGCTGTCCTTTTCTTGTAGAGGCTGGGGAGGCTGCTCTGTAAGGGCTCACAGAGCACATGCTCTTTCTCCCTTCCCAGCATCTTACTTATCTTGTGGTTATACAGAATGAATATTTCTTTGGTGAGCTAACAAAAGTCAATTTGCCATCATTTTGATTAGTAATCACAAAAGAATGTGTCTTCTTAAGTCAAGAAGTAAGAATTATTTGTCCTGCTGTATTAAAAGACAGAATACAAAATTTATAATTGCCTTTCTTGACAATAAGAACACATCAGGCTTAACTGAGAGAGGAGTATAAGCAGCTACTGAAGTTATAAATGAAACTCATACATACAATATCCTACATCATTGTATATACTGGAAAACAGGTCCTCTGTTAGAGCAGTGGTAGCATAACAAATATACTGTGACTTATGATGAAACTATTCAATGAGGAAGAAGGTGAAAGGAAGGAAAATGCCTCACTAAGGCAGAAAAGTGAAACTGCAGTGGCATTTCAATCTTCAAATGTCTTCCCACAGCAAGTTTAATGGAGAGACCTAGAAGAGAGCAAGCAAATAATAATCTCCCTACCACCATCTAGAAGGTGCACACCACAAATCTTGTCTCTTCCAGTCAGGCAGCCTCAGTAATGAAGCAAATTAAACTAGATGTCTTTGTGCCCAAGGAAACATTCCTCTTAAGGAGTAGGGTGGTGGGGTTGCTCCGGTTCTAGAGAAAAGCCAGTTACCATTAAACCTTGTTGGAAGCAGCACTATGGCATTACATGGATATGGTAAAATTTGTAATTTCATTTGGCATAAGGAGTCAGGGATAGAGATAAAGCAAAAACAAGTTAGTAGCCCACACATTTAGCCACAAGAATATGGGTAAGTCAGTTCAAGGCTGACAAGAGTAGTCTCCAGGCAAAAACAAAACAAATAAAAAAACCCAACCCTTGTTAAAATTTCTTACTCATGTTAGTATTTCAAGTTACACATGAAGAGTCAACCTGCTTTTAAATGACATTTTCAACAAAAAGCATTGTATTTCTACACGAAAGATCATCTTAACAAGCATTTGTACTGAATCAACCTGAGATTTTAGATGTACATTGCTAAGCTGCAGTTGCAGTGTGAGCAATGTGACTACCCAATGTCTAAATAAAATGAAGAAACAGTTTGCTTCAGACAGATATAGAAGAAAGGATTTCATTGATTTTACAGTTCTCATGGTTACATTTAACAACCAGAGCAAGCCAATAAAAAGGACAATCTCTTCAACTATTCTGTCCTTATCATAAGGTCTAATCCCCCTCTCTACTGGGACAAGAAATGAAAGCAGTGCACTAGAAGGGCTCCACAAACTGTTGAAAGCAAGCTGAGAATATTTAATTTCTTCTTTTTATTGTTGGATTTGTAAGCTTATGTTTCTGGGCACAACATAGATTAAGAAAGAGGTATAAATAAAAATGCAAGTTACATTTTATTTCCCAGTGCTACTCTTTACCACTTACCTATATCTCATCCATAAAAGTGGAAATTTTAGGGGAAGAGAGAAAGATAGCTAAATAAAACCCACCAGCAACAACAACAGAACAAATTAATGATTTGTATGTGTTTTACTCAGCATTGCTTGATGTATGCTTTTCATTGACTCAGAATGTCAGGATTTTAACTCTGTTTCCAGCAGCTCATCACTGTAGTCTGTAAAGTCCTACTGAACAAGGATTCTTCAGAGTTGATTTAGTTATGGCTTTTTCTGTTCAGTTATGTGATGTCATGTTCACTCCTTAGTAGAACTCCTCCAGGTTAAAAATTACTTGTATTGGTCTTATCTTCATTGATAACAGTATTTGAAATATCTTCCTTCAATTTTTCCTTCTAAAAGCCCCATTACATCTGCTTGTTACACTGACCTGTAGAATTTGTCATAATCACTTCCTGAAAACTTCTTGCCAAGTTTCTTTCACAAGATTCAGTAACTTCCTACAACCTACTGACTCTCTGTGCGCATAATTGAAAACTGAACAGTACAATATGGATGCATCTGAATGCAAATATAAAAATCAGAAAAAGAATATTGTGTTTCACTCTGGCTAATTTTGACTTCAAGTGCTTCATAAACACCATCTGGAAAGATGATGTCTCCTTTTTTTTCCTGCTTACTCAGCAGTACATCTGAGAAAGTATCAAGAAATGCTTTGTTCTCTCTTCGGAGTTTTAGACAGTATTAGCACTATCTCTTTCCAGGAGAAAAACAATTTATTTCTGCTACTATTAGTAATGAAATCTCTTCCACTGTCAGGGTGAGAAGCGTAGCCCAAAGACAAGAAGATGACAGAATCAAACAGTCAAGCTCAGTTCTTGATGCGGATGAAAAGAGATTTATTTGTATGAGATACTAAATGCTGTCATCTCCTTCTGATAGTGCTCTTGCAAATCCAATGGAGACAAAGGACAGAGAGAGGTTCCTTAAAGAACACCCTGGCAGCAGGTAAAGGCAGCCTGCAGTGCTGTTTCAAGTAGATCATAGAAACTGCATTCGTAAGACTGAAAAAAAAGTGGTAGACCGAAGCTGTTTCAGGCTACTTTAAAACCTAAAAGCTGTCAGCAATCCTGAATACTTAAATCTTTTAAATAACAGCTGTTTTTCCAAGTCAGTGTTTGCCAATCCTGAGGCTACAAACCTGCCCCTTGACTAAAGTATCCTAATTCTTGCCTCTAGTCTCTACAGTAAGGCTTATCTTTGTTAAGCTGATTACTTTGGAAAAGGGCTGTAGTTTTCTGACACATCTAGTAGAAGAGCAGATGAGAGTTATCTGAACTTTCTCAGCAGCTTCTCTTTCAGAATGCCCTTTAATATCATACTCATTAAGTAAATTTTATTTAGAAAATCCACCGCTAGTACAAAGCAACTGGACTTGCTCTGCAGTTATATGTTGAAAATAATAATTATTTCAAAGGTTTAAAAAAAGAGAACACATAAATTACTCTATCTGAAAACTGTGTAAGTTGATGTGCATTTGGAGTAAAAAAAAAGAAAAAAACCCCATCTCAACAGTTGATATCTCCTCCTCAATTCTCTGCACGCCCAAAAGAATCACTGCACTTGGGAGAATACGTGGATGTGCAAGGAGCATTTGGAGTTCAGGAGGTTTCAGAGCATGCAACTGTCCCTTTTAACTTCAGAGCATGCTTTCATTTGATCTTGTTCCTAAATTTCAAAGATTTAAAAAAAAAAAATCCAAACCTGAAACTTAACAACTCTATAACGGTTCCCAAAGGTCCCACTCCCACAGCTATTTTTCTTCTCTAAAAGAAAGAAGAGATATTTTGCTTAAGTCTCTTTGTTTGTGTGGAGGGTGGGCTTGGGGTTTTTTTTGCCTTACTGTTCTTCACAGTAGCAAAATTACATCTTTCTGTAGTATCAGTTATAGTTGAGTGTACTAACATCAGACTGTCCTCACGTGTCAGATACAGGATTTTTATTCATTCTACTTAGTGTACTATCAATATTTTCAAAACTCTAACAACTTATTTATTATGGTTTCTTATTAAGATGCCTGCTCCCCAATTAATCATCTAGCACCTGTAAATCAGGGTTCAACCATTCTGAATTATGAAGATATACTGATCACAATGCACAGGAAGTGCAAGAATCTTAGATGAACCCTCAAAAATAGATATTGAAGATGTCTGGAAAATTACAGTGCAACCAGGAGAATCCCAACTTTGACAGAAGTATTTTTCAGTATAAATGTCATCTCAGGTCCATTTTTATATAGACTCATTATTTGTTAGATCCTCCAGTGTATAAACTGGTGAATCTTGGAGGTACATAAGCAAGCATGTGTCAATCAGAGAAGAGAATTTCTATCTTAACTCACTTCGGTTTGTCTTTCTTCTTAACCTTTTGCAATCACTTGTAAACAGAGATGTGCAGACATTTACAGCAATATCCTGTTCTATGAGGTCCCATAGTAAGTACATCTAACAGCACAGGTTCAGGCATATATGCCTCACATTTTATTTACTTCCCTATTTTAGTGGACTTTGTAAGGCCTGTTGCTTACACACTGAAATAATGACGTCACAGAACGTATTTGTGCCTCTTGGGCATAAGTTTTCATTGAAAATAAGATACATCTTACTCCAGTGCTCCTCCTGTTTTGTGGAGGAATAAAAGCAAAAGGAAAAAAAAAAAATCCCCTTCTCCCACCAAAAACCCCCACCCTACCTCATCCTTTTAAAAAAAAAAAAAAAATTCTTTTTCCACATAGTATTCCCAGTGGGAAATTCGTGTACTTAGGAGAGAGCAAAGGAAGACACCAATCACTGCTATGGACACTCTCTAAGCCTTCTCATTCTCACCTTAAATCCCTAGTGGAGAGACAAAAAGATTAATTAGGTGTAAAAGAGAGGAAAAATTAATAACTTTGTATATCTTATTTCAGAAGATAGCATTCTGAAGTGATCCATACCAAGATTTTACCTTCTTATCATAAGTCAGAAGACATTTCCCTATGTTTAACTGTAGTGGCAGCAAAAGTGGATCAGATTATGTACCTTTTACATCAGTCAACACTAAGATATAAATATCTCACTCCTAATACAAGCATGGTCAACAATGGATATGCCTTCTCTGTATCATTAATTTTTTGCTTAACGTGAGTTTTAGGTACCTTTTACCATGCATACTCACTATACTAGTCACGTTACATACCTTTTTTCTGTGTACTGAATATCTCAAAGTATTGCTTCAGCCTTTCAGCACTTGCCTTCTTCCTTGACTTTGTCTTTAAGGTCTGTCTTGATACTAATACTTCATTCCGTTCATTTTTCTATTGCTCGGATCTTATCCTATCCCCCTTGGACTAGCCTGTCTTAGTCTTTGTACTCAGCTTTTGTGAGTTGCTTAGTTCAGCTCAGGGCCTGTCCATGCACTTGGTTTGATCTCGGCTTCCCTCAACAAAGTGACACCTTTCTCACCTCAGTTTCATACATAGTATCAAACTTGAAATCACCCGATCATTTTCAAATTGTTTAATACTGTCAAAACGGACATCCAAGGCTACATATGCCAACTATCTTGACTGATTCCAGCATGCAGGACTCTATAACACACTGAAGCTCCCATGTGCTGTTGCCCTCTCAAATGTTTTTTCCTGCCTGTATGCACGTAGGCCACAAAGCAAGAAAATCATATTTACAATGGTACAAGAAAAGAATGACCCTTTGTATCACATCAGAGTAAAAGAAAGAAAGGTAAATTTAATATTGCCCAGAAAACAAGTACTGATCTACAGGGAGAACAAATGCAAGATGCCTATACTTCCAGGAGATATTCCTATGTTCATAATAATAATGTGATGTAATAATACTAAATATTCATATAGTCACAATAATCGTAATTGCTCCACTGAAACCTTTGTTTTCCTATATGAAGGCATATGGCAAACACTACCTATTGGAAGAACAGAAATAATTTAAACAATATACTTTAATAATACTGTCGTTCATGTGGAAAACTTGACCAGAAGTCCTTCTCATGATAGTCTCAGAAAGATGGTAGACATAACTGAAATATTCTTGTTTCATGATCCCTCAGTATGAAGCTCCTTGCTGGCTTAGATACAGCAGTATAATGCAAAAATCCATCTTGCTGAAAAGAATGTCATATGGCATTTCACCAGTCATTCTTGAGAGATGTAAAGAGCAAGGTTAAGGCATCCTAAATATTTGTCTCTATAATGGAGGGTGAATGGTTAAGCACAGTGATCTTTGCTCTCTAGAGTTAGAGGGGTGACCAGCCACTATCATCAGCTGTGTTTTTAATGGATGCCACTGTCCCTTGAAATCACATAAGGGATATTTTAGATGAATTATAATAATGGAATAATTATTAACTTACTCATAACACATTTTTACCAACAAGCTAGCCAGCTGCAATTTTTCCATTTGAAAATAACTGACCAATTAAAGAGCTATCCAATTGGCGTGACTCACGCCATGATCCTGGGAATTTCACCCAGACATTTAACGCGTGTTGCCAAGGCTTGCTCTGTTCACACGTTCACAAAACGATACTGCTTTCTGTGCCGATTCATATATTCCTGCCAAGATGGAGCCATAACAGTTACATGTGGCTGCACTTCAGAGCTCCTAGAACACTGACTAAAGTGACAAGGTTATAGAATCCTTACTTCCATTTCACTGGCTCCATCTGTGTAGAAAAAAGCAGAATCCTATTCTGAAATACATCATTTAACTCAGTAATAATTATTTAAACTCATGCAACAGGTCTTTGGATAAAACTCAATATCAGAACCTTTTTTAAGGTTTTAAGGTGCCCTCCCCCTGCAATGTATTCCCAAGGACATCTATTAGTTGTCAGCTGTATACAAATACAGAACAGACGGTACCCTAATGTAGACAGGTAATGTGCATCTCTGGATCACCTTTTAACACATCCATGAGCACTAAGTTGCTTTATTAATTCCAGTTATGTCATTATAATTACAAACTTCTGACTTCTTTTCCCGATTCTCTCTCTATAGGCGCAAAGAGGTCTACACAGGATTTGTCTCCGAATTTCCCATTTACAAAGAATAGGTTAACCAAAAAAAGCCACTTCCAGAGGACTGTAGTGTACATCAAACAGCCTCACAATGACTGTGCTTTAAGTAAAGTTATCAGCAATGATGATAAGCAGATAGTGATCAAGTAAATTCTCATTTTAAAACATAGTTCTAATTAAAAAAAATGTTTAGAAGAGATTAAACAAATTTTCTAAGGCAAAAGCTAAATGCAATATATTCATCTATAGTTACAGCAGTTAGACTGTTTAGTTATAAGAGACACTTTAAAAGTATATATGAGCATTATACTAGTTCACAAGGACAGAACTGGGGGAGTTGGTGAGAATTATGGTGTAGAAATAAGATGGATGAGCCTCAGGACAGGGATTTCATGCTCAGCAATATTCACCATGAGCTTTCCAAACCTTCAGTTTAAAACACACCATGAAACAAAGGACCTAATTGTCTGTTGCCTTGTAGTCATTTAGCCATGATCAAACTTGAGAGGGGGAAAAAACCTGCATGGCAATTTGGCAATCCCGTGTACCAACTGCTTAGAAATATAAATAACTGTCAAGGGCAGGATAGAGGAGATTCTGCACACAGATTGAACAAGCCTTCATTAAACGCTAGACTGAAGCATGCGTGATGTATCATCAACTTGCAGCACAGTAAGTTTCATTCCAGTATAAGCATTGTTACTATTTCAAAGGTAGGGGGGGAAAACCAGTATTTTGTAGGTATTTTAAATGACTTTTTGTTATTTTGTACATTTCATGGCCTGCAGTTTTTAAAGTAAGATTTCATGTCATTTTTATGAGTTACAAAATACGTGGCACAAGAGTGGATGCAAGAGGGTACCCTTAGCGTACCCTGTACTTAGCTGAAGAGTCCTTTAAACCTTCTATTGGACAAGGAGGTTTAGCCTGAAAGTCAGAAAAGTCTCCATTATACTACAGAAAGAGAGAAACAAAAACAAGCGTAAATCAAAGAAAACCCAGCGTGGCACACCAGAGCTGGCTGAACACTTCTGCCCACTTGGCTACAAAGGAGAGCCTGAAGTTAGCCAAGTAGTTGAGAGTAACCATGAGAAACAGGTGCCGTCTGTGTGTGAGTATTTTTATTATCTGCTGAATAGTCCACCCAAAAACGTGTCCCTAAGGACACCAAGTCATTTGGGGAGAGATTACAGAACAGGTTCTGTCCCTGCGCGCTCCTGGCTGGTCTCTTTGGAAAAGGAGTTCTTGAGAGGCCAGGTTGGTTGTGCTGACATGCATATGCCCACCCATGGGGATCGTGGACCAGCAACCGCAGAATTCGGCTGTGTTTGCCCACAGTGGTGATGGGCAGGTCAGAAGGCAGCGCCTCTTGACTGCAGTCTTCACCTGCTGACATGTGATCATGACAGATGTGGTCTGAAGACTCTCTCAAAGATAATGAAAAACCATGTAAATTGGGAATAGACACAGCTGTATATGAAGGGGAAAAAAAGGAGGTAGGACTAGAGGACCTACAGAGGTCCCTGCCAACCGAAATTATTCTGCAACTCTAAACTGGGCCATGAAGAGTTTGTAAACATTCACTCTTGCTGTTCATATATCTGGTGTCAGAAGCGCTGAGTGTTGCTTAAAGGGATTTTGAAGCAACAGTCAGAATTGAATAAAGGGCTAAATACTAGAAGTACATTTTAATTTATTTATGGTTTATAATACAAATGCTGGTGTGTCATAACCATCCAATTTTCCTAGCACTTAAGATTAGCTGAAAGAGGACTTTTTAAGTGGAAGCTATATGCCTGCAAGTATTTGTGTCTGACTTCTCACAAACACATAACAAGGGATGGAAATGCACAGCTTGCCATTAGTGGAAAGTGATGCTTCTCCGCATTTGTCATACAATTACAATTCTCTGTTAAAAGATAAAGAGATGTCAGCGTTGCCTGTGTAAGATTTTTGGCTCATGCATCAGATTCTAAGGTTTGAGTTTTTTTTAAACTGAGCAGGAGTATCTTCCTCAATTGCCAAATTACCTGCACTTAACAAGTTTTAAGATTTAAAATTATTCATTTTACATGTATTTCCTTCTTTGAATTAATTTGTTCTAGCCAATAAGCAGTACAGATTGGAATGCTAGCACCCATCTACGGTAATTCCCTTGATGGGAAAAATAGCTAGAAAGGTCAAAAGCTTCTAGAGATTAATCTAAACAATTTGATTACAGATTTGGGGTGGGGGGAGGGGAGGAGAAAAAAGAAAAAGTAACAGCCCTGTAACATAGCAGATGAAAACAGAATGAAGGGGAGAGGAAGATCTTTGAAAATCCTTCTACCTTTTTTCCCTGTATGATTTATAATATGTACTTTTGGTCCACAATGAAACCCTTGAAAAGCAATTATGTTTATTATTTAGAAAACCAGCTGCATTGGAATGTGGTATCGTTACATGGTCTGAATGATACTGAATGTACATAGTACTTTCTTACCCGTTTGACTTACGACTTATCAATTCTACTTTTTCTCCAAACCTTTCCTAAGTACTTAAGAACCAGCTATTTTTTACTGGAAGGTGCTTTGTTTCCTGCCAAAGAGCACTGAAACAAAAGCTGTTGCCTCCAGCATTTGCCACTGCTAAGCAGTGTAAGGTGAGCACACGCAGCACAGCCAGAGGTACGGCGGAAAGCATACTTTACCTCCATGCCTCACTAAATAATACATTGGCAAGGCAACCACGTAAGAGATTTGGTATCTTGTAACTACTATCAGATGGTGTCTATCAAGCTTCACGTTTGTTAGTCAAATGAGACCAATGAATTAGAGAATGTTTAAATTTATCTTCCTTTAAACAGGCACACAATGAGTGCAGCAGAGTCACAACCAGAAAACTTGACTGAGAACAACACAGCGGTAAGATAAGCTCAGTACAAATATGCAATTTATTGCTTTTGTTTTTTTTAAATAGGCTGTCTAGTGTGGGGCCCGATACTGCTCATGTAATAAATGAGAATGAGGGGCTAAAAGGAAAAAAAATAAGAATGTCTTTCCTCAAGTCCCATGAATATGAATAATGCACTTTCTATTCCTCTCTTATTAGATGAGAAAACGTGTTGATTTTGCTGGTAAGTGTTCCAGTGTGATTTACCTCAAAATACTGGAACCTTGTTACATTTCCTAGAATAGGGGTCTGCCATAATTTAGAGTTGAAACAACATTTCTTGAAGTTTTATTATTTACCTATGCGTATTTGTATCAGGATAATGTTGGCATGTTAAATGAAAGCCCAAATTAATCTATTTTCTCAAAATATGACTGGAAATTTGGAAATGCTTTACATTTTGTAGTAATCAAGAACTATTTTAGCTCTTTTCATAAACTTGTCTGAGCTGCTTTTGTTAAGAAGTATCTGAAATGTAAATGAAGAAATGTCACAGATACTTGAGGCTCTGCTTACCTGCAGAAGAAACTGCAAGCTTTTCAAGCAATGGTGTCAGAAGTGTGCACCTAGCTATCATGTGCACACTTAGAGTCCTTAGGGGACAAGAGATTATTTAATAAAGTGGCCAGTGAATACTGCAGTTGGACTAGATGATTGTTGTAGATCCCTTCCAACTGAACTATTTTATTCTATTGTTGACTAGATTTAGAGGAGAACTTAGGCAGCTACTGGTCCTCTCTTTCATCTCCCTGCCTCCCTTCTCAGCATTGCCATAAACTAAGGAGTCAGCTGCTTTTTGTTCTGTAGCCTCCTCTGGATCCTGGGGATTGTTCTTCAGTGGTTCAGAAAACACATTGCGTTGAATGATATACAGTCTTCATTTGCAACGTTTTGGTCCTTCCCTCATACTTTATCCCAAGATTGCCTATGGATCCTCATGCCAGGGATTCCTGACAGTGCAGATTAACTGGAACCAGATGTCCAGGGTGGGATAGAAAGGGAGCTGTCAGAGGCAAGAGCTGGATGAAGTAGTATGGGAGATCATGGAAAGAACTTCTCAAATCCTGTCCCCAAAAGATTTTTGGGTTTTGGTTTGGTTTTTGGTTTTGTTTTTTAATTGAGAAGGAAATCCAGCTCAATATGCAATGGCAAATGGCAGCTGTTTGACAACAGACTGTTTTCTGTTGTCAGGAGAGGACTCACCAATACAATATGCATGATTATATCATCCCACGGGGATACAGCTAAATGAACGTAGCAACACTATTCACAAATAGTTCTACAAATAAACTGTATCAGTTTACTATTTTTACAATTCCTATTTACTTGTTTGCTAGTGAACAAATGAAAGAGTTTACATGTAAGAAACATTTAAGATAGCAAGAATATGATGAAAATGCAGGTAGCCATTTTGGCAAAGGAATACACAGCAGAACTGATACAGTTTTTCTCAACAGCTCTTTAATTACTTGCATGAATATATTCACCTACCAATTGAATAGTCTGCAAACAGTAGAAGAGGGCTTATCTCATTTACAGCGCAAGAAGAAAAATACCATTTCAATGATCCTACTGTGAAGACAGATTTATCAACTACATCAGGTTTAAAAAAACTCTGAAATTTACTGGATATCTGCAGTTCATGAGTCTACAAAATCTACAAGCCTTCCTATAGATTTTTGCTCAGGAAAAGTATACATTTATCAGATTTATTACATGCAATGAAGAATTACCATAGGCCTCTTATAAAATTGGTGGGAGAGAGATCCAAAAGATCCCAGAGAAGAAATACGAAAAAAGTAAAACCTACAGTTTGATTGCAGTGTTTGAATGCTGTACTATCACTGGCCTCATAAAACAAACACGTTCATGCAAAAGGTTTATAGGTAGCATTCGCAAAGACCTACTTCTGAAGGATATATAGCATTTTAGGTAGTTCCTTCACAAAAATTCCACCATCAATTTCTGCCAGAATGACTGCTCACTAGCTAACTTAATTTGTTTGGTACTGCAATCTTCCTCTCTCCAACATATCCCTTTTGGCCACAGAAGCACACCTGAATCTCTCAAACCAAGGAAAAAGAGAGGCCAGTGCTCCCTGCAGAGTTTTAACCTGGCTGAAATCTTTATCCTATCACATTGATAATTTTTTTAAAATATGTTGTTCATTTTTATGGACTGTTATTTGACTGTTATGAGCAGGGGTTTGGTGCAATGGGACTGAAAACATGAGTGTAACAGACTAAGTTCTGCCTTGCCACAAGTCCCACACATGGGCACGCTTCTATTCTGCAGCTCTTAGGAAGAGGACAGTCACAGACTCACAGGCATGAATTTGCCTGCAATTTCAGCAAATTGGGTAGTGTAATAAGTTTATTGTTGCTATGAGAGAATAAATCAAGATAAGTTTGGGGGAGAAGTGAATAGGCCAGAGGACAAATATAGCCACATAGCTGAGAGCTAAAAATAGCGGACACAAAAGAAAAAAGAAAGATACTTGATAAAAGCACCCCGTTACTTAAATAAGATAATTTTACAGATGGCCAGTAAAAGTTAAAAACTACAGTCAGCAGAGCCAGTATGAAATGATAATAGTGATTTAGGTCAAAGTGCAAATCTGCCCTTTTCTTATTTCCTTTATTTTCTTCCTACATTTTCATAAAGGCTAAGGCTCTACAAAGCTCAGGAAACAATTAAAATAACTGACAATTTTAGATATTCAGTATTCATCAAATATTTTACTTGAAATAAATTCCCATTAGTATTCTACAGTGATTTAAACTACCATGAACAGGTAGGGAAGGAAATTAGAAGATCAGAGACCAGTTTTGGAGATAGCAGTAATAACATGTGAAAACCTCAAATGACTTCTAGGACACACCAGATTCTGGTTTGGGGGTTTTTGTGGGGTTTTTTTCCCCCAAGTTTCAGAGAGACACTTTCATTAAAACATATCTTTAGGAAGTGGCGTAAAGTCAGGTTTAGGCTTACATTCAAATTTATTCCTGACACAAATGGAGATGTTACAATGAAATCACTCTTTCAGGGGGCGGGGGAGGGGGGAAGTGCAGCAAATCACCAACTTTATAAACGGTTGAATCTCCACACAATTTCACCTCATACAAGCCAATTTGTGCATGCAAACAAAGCAAATGTGTTTGTTTTATCAGATGTCATCTAGCAGCCACAGGTACCACACTAGACGAGGGTAAAAGAAGCTACCATT